>NC_080187.1:61614576-61867187 GCF_030028045.1 Hippopotamus amphibius kiboko
GAGCCAATGCCCTTTAAGAGAGAGGAATAAAGCTGAGCTGCCAGGGGCTCAGAGTCATTTTCTGGTTGTTAAGCCAAAGGTTTCTCCCTCAAAGAGTACACTTCACTTGGTATTAAGCACAAATATCAGGAATGGCCCAGTAGTCCAATTTCTGCTCCACTTTTGATGTCACCTTTGACCCACCAAGGATAAGAGCTAATATTTGCATTTTCAAAATCACTTTTAAAAGCAAATGTGATTTATTTGCAGAGTTAACTTGCAAAGTAGAGAGGTAGGTTTCATCGGCACCTCCACTTTTTACATCAATCTTGTTTTCCAGCTGGGAAACCCAAAGCTCAGAGGTTGACACAATGTCTTGCAAATATGGGCATCTCAGTGAGGGTTCTAGGAAGTTAAGAGGAGATGGGGAAGGGAATGAAGCGGGTTATTGCGCTCAGGGAGAGTGCACTGAATGTGTCTAAAAATTGTTCTTGGGTTTTCCCCATATCAGCCTTTTCTCTGCAACAGGGTCATAGGTTCCTTGAGGGCAGGCACCCTGCTGGGGACATCTGCATGCCCGATGGCACTCTTGTGCCATCACACAGAGCAAATGGCTGCATGTGTACTTGCCAGGCTGAGCGGGAAGGATGCAGCCACGGAAGGAAGGGAGCGCTACCTTCAGCTTGGAGGTTGTGCCTGGGGTCCAGGTGGGTGGTCCTGAGGACAAGAGCATCAGAGCCCTGTATCTGAAGGATGCTGATTCTTGCTGATCTTATAACTCAGTCATCACTGGTACATACTGAAGTGAACAATGTGATGAAGGAGCCTAATGTGCTTCCTCCCCCGGTCCCCTCCCTGCCACATGAGCACTTCCAAGAAGCCCTGGGGAGCTGGTTGCAGTTGAATTTTATTTCTTTTAATTTTATGAGTAAGACCCCCTGGGTTGATCAATGTGAGAGAAAATGATAATTTGCAAAGTTTCTTCTCCTCCCTGCACTCTCTTCCCAGTTGTTTACCTGAGGAGAAAGCGTCTTCCTGGCAAGGTGCATTTTCCATTCGGCACATATTCTTCTGTTATTAATTTTGCTTTATTTATTTATTAACATCTCTCCTGTAGGGTTTTGTGCTCTGCTCTGAGGTTGTTCTCTTCCTTGTCTCTCCATGGATTTAATCTCACTGCGGATCATTGATTTTAGGCAGCAGTTTCTTACGGGTAGGGGCTTTATTTGTCTGGTTAATGGTGTCTTGCATTTGTTTCGGCTCTGGCTGGAGTCACAAGCCTGACTCTCAAGCCTTCTTTTGTTGCAGATGGTTATCTGTGCATTTCTTGTTTCTAACCCAAGCCTGAAGCCACCTCAGCGCCTTGCTCTGGTTGACATCTGCAGGCCCTGGAAGGATGCTGCCCCCTTTACGCCTTGCAGGGGGCCTCAAATGGCCTCCTCAGCATCTCCTTAGAAATAATGCTCCCCTTAATAAAAAGCACCATAAGAGACTACTACAAGCAACTATATGCCAATAAAATGGACAACCTGGATGAAATGAACAGATTCTTAGAAAGACTGAATCAAGAAGAAATAGAAAATATGAATAGACCAAACACAAGTATGGAAATTGAAATGGTGATTAAAAATCTCCAAACAAACAAAAGTCCAGGAACAGATGGATTCACAGGTGAATTTTAACAAACATTTAGAGAAGAGCTAACACCCATCCTTCTCAAGCTCTTCCAAAAAATTGCAGAGGAAGGAACACTCCCAAACTCATTCTATGAGGCCACCATCACCCTGATACCAAAGCCATACAAAGATAATACAAGAAAAAAGAAAATTACAGACCAATATCTCTGCAGAATTTAGATGCAAAAATCCTCAACAAAATACTAGCCAACAGAATCCAACAACACATTAAAAGGATCATACACCATGATCAAATGAGGTTTATCCCTGGAATGCAAGGATTCTTCAATATATGCAAATCAATCAATGTGATATACCACATTAACAAACTGAAGGATAAAAACCACATGATCATCTCAATAGATGCAGAAAAAGCTTTTGACAAAATTCAACACCGATTTATGATAAAAACTCTCCAGAAGGTGGGCATAGAGGGAAACTACCTCAGCATAATAAAGGCCATGTACGACAGACCCACAGCCAACATCATTCTCAATGGTGAAAAACTGAAAGCACTCCCTCTAAAATCAGGAACAAGACAAGGATGTCCACACTTGCCACTATTGTTCAACACAGTTTTGGAAGTCCTTGCCACAGCAATCAGAGAAGAAAGTGAAATAAAAGGAATCCAAATTGGGAAAGAAGAAGTAAAACTGTCGCTTTTCGCAGGTGACATGATACTATACATAGAAAATCCTAAAGATGCCACCAGAAAACTACTTGAGCTAATCAGTGAATTTGGTAAAGTTGCAGGATTCAAAATTAACACACAGAAATCTCTTGCATTTCTATACATCAACAATGAAAGATCAGAAAGAGAAATTAAGGAAACATTCCCATTCACCATTGCAACAAAAAGAATAAAATACCTAGGAATAAACCTGCCTAAGGAGATAAAAGACCTGTACTTAGAAAACTATAAGACACAAATGAAAGAAATCAAAGATGATACAAACAGATGGAGAGATATACCATGTTCTTGGATTGGAAGAATCAACGTTGTGAAAATGACTATACTACCCAAAGCAATCTACAGATTCAATGCAATCCCAATCAAATTACCAAAGGCATTTGTCACAGAACTAGAACAAGAAATCTGATGATTTGTATGGAAATGCAAAAGACCCTGAATAGCCAAAGCAATCTTGAGAAGGAAAGATGGAGTAGGTGGAATCAGGCTTCCTGACTTCAGGCTATGCTACAAGGCTACAGTGATCAAGACAGTATGGTACTGGAACAAAAACAGAAATATGGATTAATGGAACAGGATAGAAAGCCCAGAGATAAACTATGGTCAACTAATCTATGACAAAGGAGGCAAGGATATATGATGGAGAAAAGGCAGCCTCTTCAGTAAGTGGTGCTGGGAAAATTTGTCAGCTACATGTAAAAGAATGAAATTAGAACACTCCCTAACACCATACACAAAAATAAATTCAAAATGGATTAAAGACCTAAATGTAAGGCCAGACACTATAAAACTCCTAGAGGAAAACATAGGAAGAACACTCTTCGACGTAAATAACAGCAAGATCTCTTTTGACCCACCCCCTAGAGTAATGGAAATAAAAACAAAAATAAGTGGGACCTAATGAAACTTCAAAGCTTCTGCACAGCAAAGGAAACTGTAAGCAAGACAAAAAGACCACCCTCAGAATGGGAGTAAATATTTGCAAATGAATCAACAGACAAAGGATTCATCTCCAAAATATATAAACAGTTCATCCAGCTCAATATCAAAAAAGCAAACAACCCAATCCAAAAATGGGCAGAAGACCTAAATAGGCATTTCTCCAAAGAAGACATATGGATAGCCAAGAGGCACATGAAAAGCTGCTCAACATCACTAATTATTAGAGAAATGCAAATCAAAACTACAATTATGTATCACCTCACACCAGTTAGAGTGGGCATCATCAGAAAATCTACAAACAGTAAATGCTGGAAAGGGTGTGGAGAAAAAGGAACGCTCTTGCACTGCTGGTGGGAATGTAAATTGATTCAGCCACTATGGACAACAGTATGCAGGTTCCTTGCAAAACTAAAAATAGAGTTACCATATGACCCAGCAATCCCACTGCTGGGCATATTCCCAGAGAACACCATAATTCAAAAAGACACAGGCGCTCCAATGTTCATTGCAGCACTATTTATGATAGCCAGGACATGGAAGCAATCTAAATGTCTATCAACAGATGAATGGATAAAAAAGATGTGGTAGATATATACAATGGAATATTACTCAGCTGTAAAAAGCAACGAAACTGGGACATTTGTAGAGACATGGATGGACCTGGAGACTGTCATACCGAGTGAAATGAATCAGAAAAAGAAAACAAATACTGTATGTTAACACATATATATGGAATATAGAAAAATGGTACAAATCAACTGGTTTTCAAGGCGGAAACAGAGACACAGATGTAGAGAACAAACATATGGACACCAAGTGGGGAAAGTGGGGAGGGTTGGGGGAATAAATTGGGAAATTGGGATACCAAATTGTACACTCTAAATATATGCAGTTTATTGTATGTTAACTGTATCTCAATAAAAGTTATTTTAAAAAAGTAAAGAAAAAAAAATAACGCTCCCCTTTCCTTCTGTCCTCCTCATCCACCACGGAAGAGAGAAGAAAGGAAACGGGCTTTAGAGTCAGGCAGCCCTGACACCCAACTCTGGCTCCTTCATGCAAATGTTGGTGAAGTTGCCTTCCCTTCAAGATTCCATGCTTTCCTTTACAAAATGGGAAATGCCTTTTGCACGTTGTTGTGGAGGAAGAACAAGGGGACATGGCAGACTTGTCTAAAATGTTGTATAACAAGCCTGAGAAACATTGCTTTGCTGTTCCCAGTTTAGCAATCCCATCCTCTCTTCTCTTTCTTGTCTTTCAGCTCTTGGCCAGAGAATCTCCTTTTCAATTCCTCATTTATACCTGTGACTCAAGATATGGACCAGCTCACAGCAAAAGGCACACACTTAAGATGCATCACTGGGAATGGGACAACTCAACATTTGGGGGGACACAGTGTCACCGTGTCAATACTGGAGCATCTGAATCTGTGACTGAAAGATGCCCTTGGAACACCATAAAACCGTACTCACATCCCCTCCTTTCTGATTAAATCCACTTTTGTTCAAGCATCAGCATTTGAGATGAATGTGTGCTGCTTATTCCATGGTATTGTTTCTGTTTTAATTACCAGTATTGCGACATTATTTTTCCTGCTTTTTTTTTTTTTGCATATATATGTTATTTCAGTTACATTGTAGTTTAAATGGGCTTTTGAGTGGGAGCCAGGGAATCTAACCATTATTTTCAATATGGTGTCTATGGGAAAATGTAATACCCACTTCTAAACTCCCTCTGAAACATGACACAGCCTGTTTATGAGTTAAAGGTGGTCAATTTGGCTTTTATTTTCACAAAGCAATTTCCTATTACTTACTATGTTCCCTTGAGCTGTTGTATTAGGCTGGCAGGGCATTCTCCTGTGCCCCAGAAAAGTTAGGTCAGTTGAAATAGGTCACACAGCAGAGCAAGGCCTGGGTCTCCAGTCTCTTGACTCAAGCCACTGCTCATTCCTTGACCAGGGAACTTCCCAGATTTGTGCCCATTGGAGAGGACTGTGCACTGTGCATGTGAGAACCCACCTAGTTTCAGGAGAAGATGACCATCTGTGTCTGACTTCTAAGAATGTCCCCTTAGGCTACCATCACCCACTTCCCTGTTCCATCCACATTTCCCCTTTGGGGGATGCATGCCTGTTGGTAATGCTATGAGGGGACCACAGGGACCAGAGACTGGTGACTGGTGGAGAGAAGTGACTAATCCTACCTCTCCCACCAGGCCACATTACTGGATATTGCAAATGCCAACTGTGTTGGTTCATTTATTCCACAAATATTTGCCAAGGGCCTATTACATTACTGTGTTAGGTGCTCAATGGACACAATGGGGAGTAAACACAAAGGAGATCCCTGCTTTCACAGAGTTTTCAGTCCAATGGGGAAGGCATTTGCACAAAACAGTCACAGAAAATGTGGTATGTGTTATCACAGGGGAAGTATGTGGCTGATGGTAGCATGTTAGCTGATATGGCATGGAATAGGGTAAAGTCAGAATCGCTCCTTCTGAGATTCAGGGTTTGCATTTAAAAATATTAGTCAGGCAGACTCTATGTGTCCAGCATGGTGCTAGACCCTGTATTCAGTGAATAAGGCATCATTCTGACTTTCAAAAGTGGTCACAATTGAATAAGAGAAACAGTTAACTTCTTTTTGTGCAACAAACTACCCCAAAACTATGTGGCTTAAAACAATGAACTTTTGTTATTTCTCACAGTTCTGTGTGTCAGGTAGGTGATTCTTTTGCTCTGAATTGGCTTGGCTGATCTCTGTGGTCAGCTGGCAGCTTGGATGGGACTGGATGGTATAGGGTGAGTTCACTCATGTATCAGGCAGGCTGGCTGGTGTAGGAGCCTTAGCCAGGCAGCTTGTCTCTTATCCGCATGATTTTCTCAACCCCCAGTAGGATGGATTCTTCACACAGTCATCTCAGGGTCCTAAGGAACAGGAGACACTGCAAACCCCAATGCACAAGCACTTTTTAAGCCTCTGTTTACAGAACATCTGTGATTGACACATTTGCCAAATCAAGTCCTACCACTAAGCCCACCACACTAGGATGTGGGTGCAAGGAGTTGTGTACATACTGGAGGCAATACTTCCGTAATCCAATACTTCTGTAATCTACCTCAGACATATAAATGAAGGCATTAGTGTCTGTGATAAGCATAAAGAGAAATAAGTATAAAGAGAAATTGGTACCAAGGAGGTGTGAGCAACTAGTACAGGGGAAATGAAGGAGGTTTCTGAGCAGAGGTAGCTTTCTGTCTGGTGGATAAGAAAGAGTTTGGTAAAGAGAGAAGAGGAAGCATATTTGATGACATATCTCAGAGGTGACAGTGAGTGTGATTCACTACAGATAGATAAAATATATTATAGATATGTAAATATTATAGATAAAGTACTATGAAAATAATTTAAGATAGAGTTCAAACTTCATTCATCATAAAAGTGTTAACATAGTAGAAGAGACAGATATTTCCTTAATTTTGTATCTATTCTTTACCCTCAAGACGGGATTATTCATAAAAGTAACACTTTAAAACTGTCACATTAAAGTCAGAAACAAGAATGTTCAGTATTGGCGGTACTTGCCAATGTAATTAAAGAAGAAAAAAGAAAGAAGTGGTATAAATATTGAAAAGGAGGAGGTGACATTATTAGTAATTACAGACATATCAATGTATACCTGGAAAAGGAAGTGAATCAACATAAGACAGTTATAAACTATAAGAACCATAAGAGAAGTTGGTAAGGAGGTTGGTAGGAAAACATATTCAGATATCAGAATCTTTCATATATACTAATAACTTTGGAAAGGAACATTCTGATTATCATAGCAACCAAAATTATAGCATACAAATATAAACATATTCCAAAACTCCAATAATTTCAAGCATGTAGTACTGACACAGGACTAGAAAGATCAATAGACTAAAGTAGAATGTTCAAGACTAGCAACAATGCATAGAGGAAAATAATGTGCAGTAACACTAGTAATGACATTAACTGACACATAAGGAATTTACTATTCATTCTAACCAGACATTTGAATCCCTGCAGTCAGGGTCCAGTGTTCATGCTCTTAACCATCAGTCTCTCATTTTTTGCTATAGGTGCATTTGAGATAAATGGCATCAAGTAAATTCTTCAATAAGTAATGTTGGAACAGCTATGTAGTTACCCAGAACACAATAAAATCTGCTTTCCAAACCACCCCTTACTCCAAAATAAATTCCAGTGAACCAACATTGTACCAAAGAAGATACCAGTAGAATTCATGGGAATGTTCTTTTGTTGTTGTTAATAATCTCAGGGTGGGAAAAGTCTTTTAGCGTTTGACACAAAACTCAGCATCTTTAAAAAGAAAATACTGAAAGTTGGATTATTCAAATGTAACAGTGTTCTTTATGGAAAAAATACAATAAATAAAATAAAATAAGAAATGGCAGAGAAGAAAATATTTTTAACACATCTTGAATATAATGTGTGCTTAAACATCATTAAGAAATAAAAGCCTAATAGTCTAAGTCAAACATAAGAAAATAATATGAAGCATTCATGTAAAAGGAAATGCAAATACTCCCTAGGTATGAAAATATGTCAAATCATACATATGAAGAGAGAAAGCCAAATTACAGTTGTAAGATACCTATCAGACTGACAAAAATGAAAAAGCTTGATGACACAATATATTAGGCAGGTTTTGAGTATGGGGAATTCCTAATCGTTACTGGTGGGAACTTAATTATACATTCTCTACCAAAATTACCTGTGTATACACTCTGACTCTTCAATTCCACTTCTAGGAATTTATCTTGCAACTGCATTTGCACATGTGCATAATATTGTCATTTAATGTCTCTTGCATGTATTAAGGAAAAATACTTACGTATGTCCCTCAATGTCAGGGCCTAGTTAATAGTGATGATCACCATAAAGTGGAATGATCTTATCTGTTCAGAGGGATGTGGAAACTCTCAGGTACTGACAGGGAAGTATCTCCACAAAATATTGTAACACAGTGGACATAGTATGCAACCATTTATATGAGAAAAAAATGAAGAATTTCTGTCTATCTTCTATTTATCTTACCTATCAAATATCTATCATCTGTTATATGTCTACCCATCTGCTTACAAATGCATAGAATATCTCTAGAAAGACACAAAGGAAACAACTAAAAGTAGTGGCTTTTGGAGAAGGAAACTGAGGGACTGGAGTAAGAGGGACCCGCACTTTTATATTTTCTACCCTTGGAATTGTAAAACCTGCTAAAAAATGGTGTCTATTTCTATATATGAATGCTTGGCAGTGATCACACTATAAACACTCATGAAGCAGTCAGATGCTTACTTCTATTGGTAGTGAATAAGGTTGGATTTAAGAAATGATCAGAGGAAATTCTGTACAAAAAAGAAAAGGAAAAGGAAAGAGCAGAGGTAAGGGTGGATGCTAAAATGGAAATCACTATTAGGATAAGAATTAACATGAAGGTATACGTATCTCTTTGAGATCTGATTTCAATTATTTTTCTATCTACCCAGAAGTGATGTTGCTGGATCATATGGTAGTTCTATTTGTCTGCACCCCCATGTTTACTGCCGCATTATTCATAATAGCTAATATTTGGAAATAACCTAAAATATCCATGAACAAATGAATGGATGGAAAAAATGTGGTATACAAACACAATGGAATATCATTCAGCCTTAAAAAAGAAGGAAGTCTTGACATTTGTGACAACATGTTTGAACCTAAAGGCTATTGTGCAAAGTAAAATAAATCAGTCACAGAAGAACAAACACTGCATGATTCCACTTATGTGAGGAATCTAAAATAGTCAAACTCATAGAAGCATATAACAGAATAGTGGTTGCTGGGGGCTGGCAGGTGGAAGAAATCAGGAATTGTTTTTCAGTGGGTATACAAGATGAATAAATTCTAGAGATCTGCTATACAACACTGTACCTACAGCTGACAATATGGTATTGCACACTTTAAAATATGTTAAGAATATAGATCTTATGTTAATTGTTCTTACCAAAACATACACAAAAGAATACAGGGAAATTTTTGAAGGTGATGGATACCTTTAGTGCTTTAGTTACAGTGATGATATCATGGATGTATGTATATGTCCAAACTCATCGAGAGGTACACATAAAATATATCTAATTTTTTGCATATCAATTATATCTCAATAAAGTTAAAAAGGGAAAATTTTCCTGATAAAATGTTATACATTGAAAAAATTAACATATCAGCTTATTTGCACACAAAAATAAAAAGCACAAAATGACCTTAAGTAAAATAAAAATAACAATCTAAGACAAAATATAGACCATACCAGTGGAAAAAATGAGAAAGTGTATGTGCACACTGAAAGAGAGAGAGGGAGAACTTTCTTCTTCTTCCTACAAGGGCACTAATCCCATCAAAGGGGCCCCACCCTCATTACCTCATCTAACCCTAACTACCTTCAAAAGACCCCATCATCTCCAAATGCCATTACACTAGGGGTTCAGCCTTCAGTACATACATTTTGGAGGGATACAAACACTCAATCCATAACAACACGTAATTTTCATAATAACTGTATGAAGCAGCTACTATTATCTCAATTTTGCAGATGAGGAAAATGAGGCACAGAAAGGCTAAACAAGTTGGTCAAAGTTATACAGCTTGTACAGCAGCAAAACTAGGACTTCAGCATGGGTAGGCTAGCCCCTAGGGTTTTGCTTGAAACCACTGTGCTGTCTCAAGGACAGGTGCTCTGCATCACAGCAGACCCCTACCAGTGTGCTCCTTGGCTCTTAGACCCTCACTGCCCACCTCACTGAACTGATAACTCAGGGCCTGCTGGGCCACCTGGCACTAGATCTTGGTAGTGGCAGGGTCTGGCTCCAATGATTGGAAACTCTTAGAACATGGCACTTTTTGATTCCTTTTTATTGCCAGCTTGGGTATCTTGTTATTAATTCTGGGGCACCAGGAAAAGTACCTTCTGATATCCAGTACATCTGTGTGGAGGAAAGGGCATAGCCAGATATTAAACTCCAAGAAGTGGTTCTCTCCGCTTGAGGCAATGGAGGCAGAAGAACAAGTCAGGTCGACAAGATTCAGCAAATTCAATTACGCATCCTTCCTCCATTCAGAGAACCTATATACTGCTTCACTTACATTATGAAACTCTTAATCTGGCTTCACCCTATTTACCCAAGTACTTCCTGCTTCAGCCCAATGAGAAGCTCTACTCAGCCACTTCAAAATCACCATTTTCTGCTCCTTCTTTAAGGCTGTAAACTTCCAATGAGATAATGGATGTGAAATGCTTTGCAAGGCACATATTGCTACACTGACAACAGAAACCACTAACCCAGGTAGAGCACAGATCAATTTACAAAGAATTTTAAATTCCTCCTCACAGCATCCCTCTGAATTACGAATTACCGCTCCTGGTTCTCAATTGAGGATGCTGAGACTGGTGAAGTGGTTTCTTGGGCTCATCTGCTTAGCATGCTGCTGTGCTGTTGTTGACCCATGGCTTGGACTCCAGATCCTGTGCTCTTTCTCTCTGTGGTTTTTTGTTTGTTTGTTTGTTTTGTTTTTTTTTCCACATAAGGAAACATGTATTTGAGGTTTAACATGAAATCGCACAAATAAAATGTGTATAAACACAAATCCATATTGAGTCATGACATAGATAGCAAAAGGCAAAATAAAAACAAAGAAGACTCTTTGGTGGCTATATATAGTTGGACACAATTGTGTATTGTACACTAGAGAGTCTTTTACAAAGTAATCGTCTTAGATCAACAGGAGACCAGTCTTCAATGTCATCCTGCAAGATGGGTGAGGGGAGGGAGGGCAATAGCAGACTATGATCAACTCTATGAATGCCCAGTTATATACTCCTGGCTCCTTGGATCTCTAGGGCAGGGAACTTCTATTTCTACTAATTAATATGGTGAGAAAAAAATGGGAAGCTGAGGAGGAGGGAGCTTGGGATCTCTCAGGTTCACAACACAAGGAGGATAAAAGCTTGTCAGACACTTAATCACTGTTTCTAAACAGTTGCCAAACACCTACACCATCAAAGTAGGTTTCTTCTGGCCTAACAAGCACAACAAGAGCCAGAGCAAACATTCCTTGAGCTAATAACTTTACATGGATTAAGTCAATTCATCCACACCACAGCCCTACGAGGCAGGTGTTCATATTAGCGACACTTCACCAAAGGAGAAAATCTCCATCCTTTTATCCTTGTCACTGTCCTTTAATCACTCAGGGTCTACAGTGATGAAAATAAAGCTGGTTGTGTACATCAACTTACAGTCAACTTGGGAACCGTGGGTTGGGTAATGAGCAGTGATGCAAAGATCGCTTCTATTTTATTTTGGAATGTGGTCCTTGGCCTTGGATTTGAAAGTAGCTGTATGTGACATCTGGGGAATTCTCAGAGCAGTTCCTAGGAGCCTAATGAAGAAGCTACCTTGTGAAGTTCCGATGCCAGAAGGGTAAGTGGTCACCAGCCTTCTTCCCCTGGGGCTTCCCTCCTGAAGATGGTCCGAATTACCTCCCAGTACCGACTTCCTCCTTCCTCCTCCTCCCTCCCCCTTCCCCTCATTCTTATTAATGTGGACAACTATCCCTAAAGCAGAGATTCCTCTGTGGCAGGCTTTGATTGCATGTGGGTCATGACTTAGTCTTTACACACCGTGAGACTTGGGGGTGTCCAGAGTCAGCTCCTTCCTCCTAGCTCCTGAGAGCTGATTCTTCCATTTTCAGAAACCCAGGGAGCCTGCTGTTAAACAGAGCTGTTCCTAAAAATAAAATGATATAAACTTACAATTAAATAAATTACATTAAAGACAAAGGTAATGAACACACTAAAGTAATTCAATATTTACCAGTGCATCCCTGGAAGTACCATTCTCCTCAACAAAAGTGCTAAAGATGACTGAGGTTTTGAAGGAAGCAACGAAGCCGAGAGACAGACCCAGAGGGAGCGATCTCAAAGATGCTGGCCTCAGCTGGGCTGCTTTTTTCTCAAAATGAAGCTACATTTTGGCTCCATGCAGCTCATGGGTTGAAGATGGGGGCCATAGGGGTGGTGACCGAGACAATTAGTTTATAGAAACTACTGTCTGATGGGGAAAAAATGACAACAATGAAAGGGCACTATGGCCACAGAGGGCCTACTTGCTGTACCTGGTGTTATAAGAAATGTGCCTAGACCCAAAAATGTATCTGATACTATCAACTGCTGTGCCAGGAGAGAGGGCAATGGGTTGGCCTTCCTGTTTCAAATAAACATCTACTCATTTCCTCTGGTGCTTCTGCCTCCCACTGAGTAATAAAATCCCAGAAAGATTTGGGGCCACAGAGCCTTCCCAGAGAAGAAACTAGCCCATGAGGATGAAGGTATCACACCCCAGCTCTCCTATAAAGAATAAGAACAAGTGATGACTATCTCCAGAGGCCATGAATGCACTGAGAGAAGGCAAAGAGGTGGTACATGGTGCTTCTTCACAGAAAGGCTTCAGACCCATAAATATATCCACTGGAATGCAGGACAAAACATAATGTATAAAAGATTGAATAGAAGATATATTATGCTATTGCATGGCAATCCTGTCTGCAGGAATTTATAGCTTTGGTATATTCCCCATTAAAAGTGGTTCAGCTAGCTGGTAGAAAAGCTCAATTCATCTTGTATCTATTGCAAACCATCAATATTACGGTTTACCCATTTAAACTGGAAATGGGACCAATATTTGGGCTATTTATAATAAAAAATATGAAAATCTTTGTATTGGTGTTCATCACCCAACTCCTCCAATTTCATCAGAAGTCTGTTTACATAGAGTTCAGAGAACATTTCTCACCTGTGAAGTGGCTAGGATCTGAGAGGCAGGATTGAGGAGGAACATGACCCCATATTTCTTTTCTCAGAGAGCCAGGCAAGTGCCCCTACATTGCTGAGTCCCTCTGTCCACAGGAAAGGCAAAGGGGCATCTGCAAAGGTCCATGCATTGAAGGTAAGAAGGGAAGGGGAAGGCTGAAAAGCTGGAAACAGGTAAGAGTATGGAAAGCCAGCAAGCATTCAAGTACAACTAGCTGATGCTAGTGGATGCGTCACATGCTGCCTTGTTTTCCCAGGGAAAATGCCAGCCCTAGGCTCTCCGTCAGTGGGGCTGACCTCACTGCGGTGGGGTGTGGTCATTGTATTGCCAGAACACGCATGCCTTACATCGTGGATCCTCAGAAGAGACCCTACTCTCCCCTAGGAATCATTTCTAACTTTGCCTGGCGGTTTTGGTTATGACAACATGGGGCCCAAGGCTGCAGTGTCTGACACAGGCCTGCACAAAGAACATGGGTGTACCTTAGCTACTTCCCCACATTGTCTCTCCCCATCGCTCACACCGCCTGCAGCTCTCCACTCTCCCCTCCCTGGCTCTCCCACCTCCAGCCTTAGCCTCAGTCCCCAACATCTGTCTTAGACTCACTTCCTTGTTTTTGAACCCCTTTGATTTATCCCACTTGGCTCCTGTTCTCAGCTTGAGGGTCCTGACTCTGGGCACCTGGATTCCTGAACAGCTCCAGCTCCAAGGGAGAATCCTATTTGGGTTGTCTGGGCTTCACAATGGCCCTGGGAGCCCCAGACTCTGGGAGGGGATGGAATTAAAGGCTAATCTCTTTACTCACTTGTGCCTTGGCTCTATTTCCCCAGTGGAAACTCTGTCCTCCCTTGCTCTTTCTTCATTCCCTGTGCTTTCCAGTGTCAAGTCAGTGGAATTTTCTTCATGTGCCTCGGTCACTGGTAGTGCCAGGCCCCTCACTATCTACTCATCCAGGGATACCCCATCTGGGCGGTGCCCTCACATTGCGCCAAGGGCCTCTTGTCAGACAAACGTTGGCAGAGAACCCCTTTGAGGCCTTAAGCTCCACACTGCGGCCCTGGTGCTCCTGCAGCCCTGAGCTCAGGGGGAGGGGGGAGAGCGAGGGTCACCTTGGCTCAGGCATCTCACTCTCCGAGATGCTCAGAGTGTCATCCTGCCCTTTTCATGTGTGCCCAGGGCTTCCTGGGCTATTTTTAAAAGCCTATAGCACTTCCTGTCTGTACCACTCATTTGGGTGGTTAATCATGACAGTCTAGAAATGTCACCACTGGGCAGTGCAGTGTGTGGAGAAGTGTTGAGGTCAAGGGAAGAGACAAGATGATCAGATGGACAGAGGGACTCGGACCATAGAACCAGCACCTGAGATAGTTAGAAGGAGCCCGGACCAGCACGTAAACCCAAGGCTGTGATCTGGGGTGTGTGGTGCGGGGTGGCTGGGAGTGGGGTGTTGTGGCCAGGCAGCTGGGTTTTAGCATTGACTTTGCCAGCATCTGCCTTGGACAAGTGCTCTAACTCCTCTACACACCTTCAACACAGAGTAGCCATGATTTCCGGGCAGAAGCTGGGTGGCGGCTCTCATGTTTCCCTGGGAGGAAACAGGATGAGAAACACACCCTTGATTTTTCTGTTTACACTATCTGTTCCCTGGCTAGTGAGATTAGGATAAAGATTCCTGCTCGTGTGTGACCAACCTTCCTCTTTTGAGTTCAGCTTTGTCAGAAGAGGAGCCTAGTTTTATTTTTGAGCCCTGCTCCTGTGCCTGCTGGGTACCCTGCTCAGGGTCTGCCTGCGGCGGAACCCTCTCTCTGATGTTCTCCTTTCCACTGTAACCACGTATAGTGTGGCTAAGGATGGTATGCTATGAAGACTGACTCCCCCGAATAGGAAGAACTAGCAGGAGGCCCCATTGTGGTCACAGGTCCAAGTCCAAAGCAGCCTGACCATCAACAATGTTTCCAAACACAAGCTCGTGTGCTTGACACACAGTGAGGCCAAACAGACCAAAATGTCAGAGTTTGGCTCAGAGAAAGGTTTAACGCAGGGCCATGAAAGGAGGACGGGTGGCTTATGTTCCTCAAAACCACGAACTTTCTGAAGGCTTTCAGCAAAGCATTTTTAAAGGCAAAGTGAGGGAGGGGCGTGGCTGGTTGTTGCAAACTTCTTGATGTAGACCCTACTTCCAAAAGGCAGGTGATCTCTGCTTCTGAGATTTAAGCTCATGATCTGAGTTTAAATAGTTGTCATTCCTTTTTTGCCTAGAGCAGATTTCCTTGTAGGATATACAATTTATTATTTTATACATAATAAATAGGTTACATTTATTGAGGGATTAGTTCATGCCAGGCATTTTCCAGAAGATAAAACTGAAGCCCAGAGAAGGTGTGCCAATTTCCCAAAGCGGCCAAGCTAGAAAGAGGCAAACTTTTTCTCAAACACAGGCAGGTAGACCTCAATGTTGTGCACTTAACCATCCTGCTGTCCCACCTACCATGTCCTGAAGACTCTGAGGTTCAGGGAGATTATTTAAGATGCCCAAGATCTACAAAGTGACTAGTAGTAGAGACAGCATTCAAACTCCAAAGCTTGTTGGTGCCTGACTCCAGCCTGCCGCTTCCATCTCAGGCTGTGGCCATCCTGGTCTGCAGTGCTGGTATCTCACTTCTGCCTGCCCTGTCATATACCCTGGGGCCTGCCAGGGGCTCCTGTGCCCTGTCCTTGGAGATTGTAAGACTCTGCCTTTCTGTACACCAGGACAAAGGAAAGAGGAATGGTTTTTCATTTTTTAAAACCAACATCTCCCACCCTCCAGCAGTCCCCAAGTTCCCCTCCCACGCAGCTGAAAATGAACTAGAAACTCAGTTCCAGGAGACTACAAGCTGCACATTTCTCCCCATAAACTGGTTATCAGCACTTTCAGTCAGTCAGAGATTAAGTATTTACTGGCTTTCTCTTCTGCAACTTCCCCCAAGAAAGCTTGCACTGTAGTCCAGTCCCCAAGCTTGGCCCATCCGGGGGCAGCCAAGCAGCTGATGGAGGTGGAGATGTAGGAAACAAAGATGAATAGACTCTCCTGCTCTAGCTGTGGGGGCTGAGCCGGCAAGGAGGGGTGGGGGCCAAGTGCCCCCACGGCTGCTTGCAGGGGTCTTCAGGGTTGGGTTATCAGCTTTAATAGTCTGCAGCTTGTGCAATGAGCCTGGATCAGTGTGCATATGCTTATGTGCATCTGGGTACTGACAGTGGACGTCAGCTTGCACCTCCGAGTGAAGCGAACCTGTCTTTAAACCCAGGGGCAGGTGGGGGGTGACTGGACGTTTGTAACTGCAAATGTACAAACAGAAGTCACATGGTTGGGTACACTTGCACTTGACCTCTTCACCTTTGTTGCTATAAGATCCTTGCACATTGAGCCTCCTGCTGCCTTGTGCTGGAGCTGGGGTGCAGGCGAGGGTCTGCTATAGAATCTCGTGGGCGTAGGGGAGCAGTGTATAGAAAGGTGTTCAACTCTAGAGCTCCCTTTGTTCCCCTGTTTATTAATCTGTTTTTAGCTGTGCTCCTTTGCAGACCACAAAGCTCAAAGAATATTTCAGAGGATGCTCTTACCATTCTTCAGAGCCTGCAGTGCATCTACCCTGCCGTGGCCATTCCCTGACCTTCCACTGCAGTGGGGTACCACTGTGCTCTGAGCCCAGAGGTGCAAACTTAGTCATGCTCCCTGCCTTGCTCCTGCTATTTCTCACTCCTGGATCACTCTCCCCATTCCTACCCTCTAGTCCAAACACTGGTCACCTTGCCTCAGAGGCGCCAGCTGAAGGCTGTCCTCCCCAACGAGCTTTGTGTGATGCCCCCCCCCAACTCTAGCAATAGTTTTCTTCTTGAATGTGCCCTTTGATTGTTTACTTTGGACTTCCAAATGTCTCATCTTAGAGTGTTTGAGTTTTTTATTTCATTTGGAAAAGTCTACTGCAAGTGGGGATTACTTGAAGGAAGATTTTTTAAAAAATAATTAGAGGAAGATTGGGATTGCCACACACATATCACTATATATAAAATAGATAACTAAAAAGGACCTACTGTGTAGCACAGGGAACTCTACTCAATACTCTGTAATGGCCTATATGGGGAAAGAATCTAAAAAAAGAGTGGATATATATTTGCATAACAGATTCACTTTGTTGTACACCTGAAACTAACACAACATTGTAAATCAGTTATACCCCAATGAAAATTTAAAAAAAAATTAAAAAAAAAAAAAGCTAATGAGAAAGTGGGAGAAAGAGTAAATTTACTGTGAAGAAACTTGACCAACCCTACCTTATCCAGGTGATCAAAGTCAACATCACTAGTGTTAATTCAAGGTGATGGCAGGTATTCCCAATGTGATGTGATGAGAAAGGCACTTTCCCTCTGTGGCCTTCCTCCCCCAAACCCACAATCCTAGTTTAGTCATAAGAAAAACTTTAGACAAATCCAAGTTGAGGGGCATTTCAAAAAATATTGACTGGTATGCCTCAAAACTGTGGAAGTCATCCAAAACAAGGAAAATCTGAGAAATGGTCACACTCAGAGGACCCTAAGCAGACCTGAAGACTAAATATAATGTGATTCCCAGATGGGATCCTAGGGCAGAAAAAGGTCATTATGTAAAAACTAGGAAATGTAAACAGAGATCTTCATTAAAAAAAAAAATACAAAAATTAAAAAAAAAACTAGGGAAATCTGAATAAGGTGTGAACTTTAATAATCATGTATCAATATTGATTCCATAGCTATAACAAATGTACTGTACAATTTAGATCAAGCAGCTTGCAAGGCAGAAATAGAGACACAGATGTAGAGAACAAACATATGGACACTAATGGGGAGAAGTGGGGGTGGGGGGAGAGGTTGGGGTGGGATGAATTGGGAGATTGGGATTGCCATATATACATTATTACTAAGAAAAAAATATCAAATTGTACACTTTAAATACATGCAGTTTATTGTATGTCAACTATATCTCAATAAAAGTTCTAAAAAAAACAACCCAAAAAGCACAAATGTACTGTATGATTTTAATCATAGGGAAACTGAATGTGGGGTAAAGGGAAATTCTGTACGATATCTTCAACCTTTCTGTATATCTGAAACTGTTCTAATATAAAAAGTTTATATCAAAAAACACAGTAAAGAGCTATTAAGGAAGAAAGTATTTGTCACCATGGACAGAATGAAAGTCCCATCAAATGAAAGAAATGCCTATATAAAAGGAAAGAAAGCACAGGGGATGATTATGTCTCACTGACTCCTCAAACATCCTCCAAGGCAGAGGTCAGGATTTTTTCTTTTCTTTTTTTTTTCTGTACATGGAATAACTGAGGCTCAGAGAAGTAATGACTTGTTGCAGCTCACATTGTGGGTGGCACAGCTAGGATCCCAGCTCAGGTCATTATGGTTGTAAAACCAGGCATTTTTCCACTCCTGCAAGACACGCCTGGTTGAATCTTTACAGCTGAGATTCCTCCACAGCAAAAACTCAGCCTTGGGCTTTTCCCCATCCATTCATTCTTCCATATTGTTTGATACATAATGCGTGCTCAGTTAATATTGCTGATTAAGTGAGATGAAATATACAAAATCACCTGGTACAATGTAGGCTCTCATAAACTTTTTGTTTGTTTGCTTTTTGTTTATTATTTTGTTTTAAGAAATGGAAATAAGCTACGGAGCCTTTTTCTCACACCAAGGCCCTTGGTCTCAGATCAGCTCCCATCCAAACCTTCAAGGTACTTTACTTGTTACCATGTTGCTTGCAAATTGCCTGGTGAGTATGCACCAGGCCTCCCCAACTAGACTGGGCTTCCTGAGAGCAGAACCCAGATTTTTCTCCTTCGCTGTTCCCTCTAAGGGCCTAGCACAGTTCCATGCATATAATAGGGCTCATTTCACGCATTACTCTGCTAGTAAGAACTTGGTGGTGCACAATGGTGGGCCAGGGATTATACTGACAATATTTAACAGTTGGTACAGCATGGATACCAACCAATCAGAACAGACACAGGTCTAAACAGCAGATAGAGAAGTTCTAGTGGCTGCTGGTTGAATACCAGCCCTAGGTTAGCTGAGATTATCTGAGTACCTGGAAGCTAGGACTGGGAGGAGCCCGGGCCCCAGGAGAGTCACATCCACTTCCACTTTGTATGACGGGAAAGCAATGGCAAGGCAATGTGGGGACAGGAAAATAGCATTGTCTTGAAAATTAGGCAGACACGGTTTGAGTTCCCTGTGTGAGATATGGATGGCTCCTGCAGATCACAATGCTAACTTGTCATCAACTGTAACATAGACCATTGATTTAATAAACCTGGTTTCTTCACTAAATGGTAGAGTGAAGAGGAAAAATATTAAAAAGTGTGCCTTCAAACCATAATGATGTGTATTCTACTTGAATTCAACACATCTCAGTTTCCTTGCCTGTGAAATGGGGCAATGACATCTCAAAGGGGTGTGATGAGAATTCACTGAGAGATGGTAAGAAAAAAAAAGGCGACACATAGAATGGAAGTGGAAAGCTCACGGCACAGAGGTCAGTTGTGATGTGATGGGGTGGGGTCTGCAGCTCCCTCAAGGCACCAGGAGCAGTGCCTCCCCTTCCTGGGGGCAACCCTCTGCTCTCCATGGAGTTAACTCCTCCTTCCCTGATTTCCTAGCTGCACAAGAGTTTAGAGAAGGCGATTTGAAAAAAAGGCAATAACCGTCTCTCAGCAGACAAGGTTGAGCACTGGGAAGTGAAGACACCACTCTTAACGCTTAAAACTCCATGTCCTGACTTCCCAGGTCCCCTTGGCCATCTTCCCTTCCCCCATCCCAGAGGGTGTATGCAATGACAGTAACACCACAGGTTCCTGAAGAGACAACCCAAGCCAGCCCCTCATCTCACGGAAGGTGGCATTGAGGACCAGGAGGGAGAATGTCCCACTCATGGTCAGACAGCGATGACCAGGGTACAGACCCTCTGACCTCCCATCCAGCTCCTTCTCCACTGAGCTGGACCTCTGTCCTCTCCCAGCCTGAGACTTGGGTTCAATGGACTGAACAAGTGGGTTCTCCCATTGTTTGGGAACCGTGGCTCAGGCCCAGAGCTGAGTACAAAAGGCATGAAGCCCCACCTTCTAAACACAGGGGATCCCTGTGGTGGTCCAGCAGAATCCCCACAGTGTTGGGGCTGCCACCACCCCCACCTCCTTCCATGAAAGTAAGGGGAGAACCAGCATAAGGGAAGCTGGTTCTCCTTCTCCCCACCAAGAGAGGAAGCTTTGAGAGAGTCAGTTGTACAACCCAGGGTCTCTGCAAGAGGGGAAGATGGGCATTTTATTTCCAGTTGGTGCTCTGCCTGTCCTGCAGGCTGGCAGATTGTCCCTGTGTGATTGTCCCGAAAAAGCAGAAATAGAATGAGAGGGAGATGGTGAAGAGCCTGTGAGACCTCATTTGATAAGGATGAAGGATTCTCTGTGATTCTCCACCCAGAAGAATGTGGTCAGGGGTGGGGACCACTGCGGCAGGAGCAAAGAGGATGCAGAAGACATTGAGCCAGAGCTGGGTCTCCCACTTCAGGGAACCGGGTGGTGGAGCAGGTCCCAATGCACCCATGCAAGCACTCCCAGGGAGCCAGCACCACACAGAGAGCAGCAAAGCCAGGTGATTATTGCCAGAGAAGCAATGGCCACCACAGAAAGAGTTCTGCTGCCTGAGCAGGTGACCAGGTAAGGACGTGTCTCTACTGTAGCTACCCCTTCTCCCTGGCCTCACTCTGGAGGAGAGGACAAGGGCCATGAGCCACACTATATACTCCAGGGCTGCCAGGTAAACTATAGGACTCCCAGTTCCATTAGAATTTCAGATCAACAGCAAATATTTTTCAGGATAAGTATATCCCAAATATCGCATGGGACGTACTTATATTTAAAAATGCATTTGAATATTTTCATTCACTATTCAAGGTGAATATTCATCTGAAATTCAAATTGAACCCTGCACTTTTATTTGTTAAATCTGGAGACACAACACTTTCTATCCCCAACATGCGCACGTGTGGGCACGCGCGCGCGCACACACACACACACACCCCAGGCTTTTATAGCCACAGGAAGGAAACTTTGATCTGAGTTGGAGACTGAAGTTTTAAAATGAGCAGGACTGAGAATTAAGGACTGGTATGAAAGTGTTCTCATAAATGAAAGTGGTTGGCAAGTCATAGAATTGGGCCCAGATGCCATTCAGGAAGCAGCTGCCCAGTGAGAACGCTGGGGCTCTGAGTGAGCTCCGCTGGGGGGAGGGGATGAAATTTATTAGAAAATAAACCTGCTTTCCTAGTTACACCCTGAAATGGGGACTGGCTCCCCTCTCCAACAATTGATGCTCCTCCTCTCCACATTCATGGCTTCCTTCTGTGGTACCTTCTCCTCTTCAGATCCAGGGCTTCATCTCTTTGCATCCTGCAGTCCCTGGTTCCCACAGTCAGTGGAGTGCATCTCTGTCCCCTTGAAGGACTGGGCTCTCTAACGGTGGAGCTGGATGGAGCAGGAGGGCTCACCCTAGGCTGACTAGGAAAAAGGCAAAGTTGCCACTGGCAGAACATTCCTCGCTAGGAACAGCCACGGGCCTGGTGGTTTGAGCCAAGGGCATTGGCAGGAGAAGCAACAGGCAGTACCTGGGAGCTTCCATTTGGTTTGGGGGTCACAGTGAGATTCCCGCTGCCACGGGCAGGTCTGGTGCCCAGGACTGGGTCCCCTGGTTCCTGCTACTCCCCCCACACAGCTGCCATGACTCACACTTACCTTAGAGCAGAAGCCGATGCTGTGGAAGAGGAACCAGAGGCTGCTAAAGGCACAGGTGGCTGCCTTGACCATCTTGCTCATGATGAACTTTATTCAAGGCTTAAATACGAAAAATATGAAACTCACATGTGGTCTCCTGATCCTGCACCAGAGAATTCGGCCAAGCCTCCTCCCTCTCTCCTTCTCTCTCTTCCCCTTGCCTGTTGGTGTCAACCTCTATTTAACACCTGGGCTAGCTCTCTAGCTGGCCCTGCACTCTGCCTACCCACCCACTGCCACCATCCCCACAGCATTCCCATCCCATTATCACCTAGGTCCTCTTTGTTCCTCTGTGCTGACTCCTTCTTGTTGGTACTTGTCTTCTGTTCACAGGCTGTTCACAGGCATTGAGGAGCTGTCTCCTCTGCTGGGGTACCTGTCATATCCTCTGGGTGCCCCACTCCATTTCTTCTTGCCTTTTTGCCCCAACACACAGGTGCATGTTCGTGTTTTGGCTTGGGCTGCGGACTTGGAGACACTTCTCAGTCATTCCTTTTGCCATGTACTTGGTCACATCAATGGGACACCTGGCACTGGTGGAATCGACATATAGAAGGCACCCCCCTGGGAGAGCAGCAGCCCAGAGCTGGACAGGGAGCTGGTGTGGGGTGAGGGCTGGGTCCTCCTGGACTGAAGCTGGGGAGAGCCCAGACACCAGGGCAGGCAAGGATCTCACCAGGGAGAGGGGCTCCCATGGAGAGAGGGGAAGAGAGGGCATCTGGGGCAGGGCTGTGGGTGGCAGTGCTGAGTGGGAAAGAACTGGATGCAGAGAGGAAGTACAGAGTGTATGTGGAGGAAGGAGGGAGGTGGAGAAAGAGGAACATATAGAGAGAGGGAGGGAGGGAGAAAACACAGCTGGAAGAGCCACTTTCAGAAAGCAGAGGTAATTTAGTCAGGCTGGACATTTTGAATGGAGAACATTCTGGAAATGGCTCCAGACTCTGTGTTGGAGGCATGTAGCACCATCCTACCAAACCTGCATGCATAGCTGACTTCCATATCCAGAACCATTGCAGGTGGCGAGCGCCGTCCGCCGGCTCTGCACGCCCCACACCCGTCCAGAGGGCAGCACGTGGGCTGCCTGATGTTCCGTGCCTGATGTTCCGGATGAGGACGTGCAGAGAACTGTGCTCCCCCTGCTCCTCCCCTTCGCTAGTTTTCCCTGGGCCGGTCCCGGAGCTTGAGGCAAATCACTCGCACCTGCCTTCCCTTGCCCTGGTGTTGATTCCGGGCAGGATCCACAACACAGCCAGGTAGCCTGGGCCTCAGAATCAGCCTGGGCGGGCAGAGCAATGGAGAGGTGGGAAAGGCAGATGGGGGGGTCATGAAGGAGTAACTGTGTGTGCGTGTGCGTGTGTGTGTTAGGGGTGGGGGGGCACTTGTGGGTGTTGGGGGTGGGTTGCCATGATTAATGAGATGGTGCTAATTTTCCAACTGTCAACTCTTCCTTTTCTCACAGCTACTGCTGAGCCTACAAAGTGCAAAGCTCCAAGGAATTACCAAGTTGCTCCTGCTCTGGGGCTGTTTCTCCTCCCATCCATGGAGCTTCTGCAAAAAGTATGTCCATCTCCTCCATTCCCAGCAGTTCAGCTGTCTGCCAGTGCTGGGGGCTGAAGCCTACTGGGAGTCTACCCCTTCTAGCCTCTTGTATAGATGTCCGTTTGGGGACCAGGAGTCTGTATTGATGGAATAGTTATGTGTAATCATGTATATGGATGTGTGTGTGATCATATGATGATGATGATGACGGTGGGAATGAGGAGGAGATCCCATTGCATGAGAACTTACCGGGTGCTAACTGCTTTATGTGTTACCCAAATGGTCCTCACATACGCCTATGAGGTCAGTCCTGTTACATACATAGGTATATATACTACATATTAAATACACATGCACTCGCATCTCTATTGCATATATGTAAGGAAATTAAGGCCCTGGAGAGATGGAGTAATTTGCCATAGCCACACAGCTAGAGAGTGGAAATGTGTTGACAAAGCCTGTGTCGTATCCGAAGGTGGAAAGTTCAGTCACTAGGGTTCCTTTCATCTCATGCCATCATGCACACCCCTCCAGCCTGGCTGCCTGGGCACCCAGATGATGAGACATGCTCTCACGGGGACACTAAGGTGCAGGGACCCTGGCGCCATCTTGCTGGTCCTGGAAAGCAGCACATCCTTTCACTCCAGCTGGAGTTAGGCTCACAATCTACACTTACTAACTGGAGAAAAAGGGCTCAGACCTCAATTAGGATTTGAGCCCAAGGCTGGTGGGAAAAAAAGCAAAAGTCAAATGGCTGGTGGAGAGCCCAGGCAGATAAACACCAATTAGTAGCAGAGACTGATGCATCCAAAATCCCCTGTTCTGGGGATGAGGGAGGCTTATTTCTCTTTAGCCTTCTTTTCTGGTCAGCTATACAATAGCCCCAGCTTCCCCATCCTGGTAGAATCTGCACTGTGTTCAGCTATCTATCCTTCTGCACTCAGTCACAGAATTCAAGGGCGAAGAGCCTCACCGCCTCTCAGTGTGGATAGTGGGTTTTGAAGAGGTCCAACACATATGTGTGAAGCATCCCCAGTCCATGAGAGGAGGGAGGGTTGAAGAGAGAACCCCTTGGGAAGGTTCCCTAATTTTTAAAAAGATGGCAAGACTGAGCGGCTCCATGTCTGCCTTTGTAAGTGACAGCTGGAGACATGGCAGCCTTCTCGTGACTATGAGGGGAGGCAGCTAAAGAAAATGTCCACATCTTGAATGTCCTGGTTGTGGCAGAGCATCAAAGACAAACACAAGACACTTCAGTCCTTGTGAGGTTGTAGAGTTGATTGGTTTCTTGGTAAGCAAAGTTGTAACATTTCCCCTTGTTTAAATGAGTTGAGGTGTGTGATTGTGTTTTTTTTTGTTGGTAGTGAGCTGATCTATACCTAGCTGCTCTATTGCTTTCAAAGAGTCCTCGTCCAAGCCCTGAGGAATCCCCAGTGCTCTCTCAGTGTCCGGCTTGGGAGAGAGTGGATGTGGGGTGGAGAGTACTGAGCTGCCCCCCTGGGGCCCTGCTACATAGTGTTCACACAGAGCAGCCCCCTGTCAGAGTTTAAAGAGTCCTGCTGCTCAAAGAAACAGCCTGAAAACCAGTGCAGTGTATCATCCTGCCTCCTCTTGGGAGGCTAAGAAAACAACAAAATCTGTGGTTTCCTGAATACAGGTGCCTGTGTCTTCTCGAAAGAGAAATGACAAACATGTTTTCTCATAGGAAGATTCACAGAAGGACTGCGTGCACTCCCAGATCATAGGACTAGTCCTGGAAGAAATGCTCCCCATCTTTCTGCAAGATATGACTTGTCATCCTCCCAAGCCCGCTCTTGGTTTTGCCTTTTCCCTCACCCCCACCCCTACACCTTGAGCAGGCAGCCGGGGCAAGTCCCCTAGGATTTGTGCAGGGTGTGTGCAGACTGCACCTCTCATCTGGTCCTCAGTAACAATGTCATAGGTTCTCTAAGACCCTGTCTTAAAATCCGAGTGCATTGTAGCCCACGGTGGCGGAGATGACTGGGCAGCTGCGGCGAGCACAGGCAGGTAGCTTCCCCATGGGGAGAACTGTGGTCCGATAGGAATGTGTCGGGCATCCTCTTCCAGCTGAGGTGGCTTCCCAAGGTCTCCTGCATTATTCTTTGAGGAGAAAAGGAGCTGGAAGGTTCTCAGGGGCCATTTAGTCCAAATCTCAGACACATGAATGAGAAAACTGAGGAGAAAAGAGGGTAGCATTTTGCCATCCTCTAGAGTAGCCACCCCATGCCCTCACTGGACTGAACTCTGACTCTTGCAGACTCAAACCCCTACTGGCGGCTTCCTCAACCCTTCTCCACTCTTTCCTCATCTGTGAAATGGGTGCTTTGATGCTTCCTTTGAAGACTTGTCATGAAAATGAAATGAGATACACTCCTGGTTCCAACTTCTGTGCAGCACTGGGTACTCACAGGACTTGCTACATACATGGTTCTTTTTCCTCTCTTCCCTTGAAAGGTCCTTCACGAGGCAGCTGGAAGTACTGCCGTTAGAAGCAAGCACAGTTCTTCAGCAGACCACCTGGGAGACCTTGAGCCCTCCCATCCAACTGAACAACAACTTTCTTGAAGGCAAGGAGCCACACATCCCCATTTAAACAGCCACGTTCCTAGACTGGAGAGGGCTTTAGGCTGTTGGCAATCTAGCAATTTAATAACAATAAAATTTCTAAGAACAGATTTGATAGAGAAAGGGAGAAGGGATAGGATTTTTTGCTATTTTAAGAGGGTGGGAAGTGGGAGAGAATCAAGGAAGAAAAAAGCTTGGGGCAGGGAAGTCCTGTCCCTCAGCATGACCACTGAGCACTGACTGTATGCATCATTGCTGTCAAAGAGTCATTATTAAGTGACTGCTGTGTACTCAGGCAGTGCTATGGGAACTGTCCAGCAGATGGAAAGAAGCATGAAAGGGAGATGGATGCACACTAACACATCCAGGGTGTGGGGGCTTGTGCTAGAGGAGACACAGGTCAGTTGCAATGGGGGCAGGCAGAAATAGGCCTGACATCTGGCCCCTAGATTCTCTCTCAGGAGGAATAGGGAGGGGGGGTTCAACCTCACTGCCAAGCTCAATATTCATTGACACGATTGCATCTAGTTATTGGCCAAACAGACTTCACTGGAGCATCTTCACCACAGGAGGACACTTCGAAACACACTTCCAGGAATGATGAACTCCAGATACCCAACCTACAGGCAGATTGCCTCAGACACCCTCCTGAGTCGTTT
The DNA here is from genome assembly GCF_030028045.1 of Hippopotamus amphibius kiboko. Classification (NCBI taxonomy): domain Eukaryota; kingdom Metazoa; phylum Chordata; class Mammalia; order Artiodactyla; family Hippopotamidae; genus Hippopotamus; species Hippopotamus amphibius. The sequence goes on from NC_080187.1 coordinate 61,641,405, forward strand.
GCAGGGTATGGGGCTCTAGACACCAGATGGGGGCTCAAAGCTGGATCTCCGAGCCAGAATTAGGTGAGGCACACGGTTAATTGGACTCCTCAAAACCTGCAGAGACAAGGCAATGTATCAGAACAGGAACTCGGCACAGGGACTGATGCGGGAACCAGATGCAGGTATTGATGAGCAGGTTTGGGGCATGGTGGGGATGCTGTCCGATACGAGGAAGGGCTTGTCTCTTAGCACTGGGACCCTGCCTCCTCCCAGCAGTGAGAGAAAATGAATGCTGTGCCTAAGGTTGCCTTGTCATGGTTGGTCCTGGATCTTGGGATAGTGCTGAGCTTGCAGCAGCTCTGCTATTAGGAGGATGATGGCTGCAAAGGCCAGGGCCCCAGAAGAACCCACCTGATGGTTCAGAGCTTCCACAAGCAGGATAGCCAGCACAGAGATAGCCCCTGAAGCTCAGGGTGGACTTCCCTTCTTGGATCCAGGGATGTTTTTGTCTCCTGTGTGGGGCTTCTTTCCAACTCACTGCTCCACCTCCTGGAGTTAAATCCTCATCTGCTTCTCTTCCAGGTCTATGAAAATCCCAAGGGAAATTTGCATCCACTTCCAGGGCCTTGGGCAACCTCTGTAACTGACTACCATGTTGTCCGTCTGTCCCAGCCTGGCCTCACTCCTGTGACCTACCACACTGCTTTCTCAACTTCTCCTGTGTGGCTTATGGGCACCTCCGACTCAACCTCTCTGCAAGTGGGCTTGTCATCTCCCCTGCAAATCGTCCTTGTGCTGGATATTTTCATTTAGTAAATGTCACTACCATCCACCCTGTCACCAAAATGAATGATCTAGAACTCCCCCCCCTTTTCTTCTTCCTTCTGTGCCCTCTTTCCTTTCTCTCACTCCTATCCATCATTGAGTCAGTTTCCAAGATCTGTCAATTCCACCTTCTAAACATCTTTCTAGTCTGTCCCATATCCACTGCCTAGCTCAGCTTCCAGTTTTGTGCCCCGAATGATTGCTAGAAGGTTCTTCTCAGGGATTTCCCTCTGGTCTTCAGTCCTGCACAACTGCCCAACTACAATTCCATCTCTTCTCCCCATAGCAACAGGAGTCATCTTTTTTTTTTTAAGAACTTTTATTGAGATACAGTTAACAGACAATAAACAGCATATATTTAGAGTGTACAATATGGTATCCCAGTCTCCCAATTCATTCCCCCCCAACCCTCCCTGCTTTCCCCACTTGGTGTCCATCTGTTTATTCTCTACATCTGTGTCTCTATTTCTGCCTTGCATTTCCTCTTTCATAGTTAGCATTTGCAATATGTATTGAGGTGCTCCTATATTGGGTGCATATATATTTATAATTGTTATCTCTTCTTCTTGGATTGATCCCTCGATCTTTATGTAGTGTCCTTTTTTGTCTCTTGTAACATTTTTTATTTTAAAGTCTATTTTATCTGATGTTACTATTGCTACTCCAGCTTTCTTTTGATTTTCATTTGCATGGAATATCTTTTTCCATCCCCTCACTTTCAGTCTGTATATGTCCCTACGTCTGAAGTGAGTCTCTTGGAGACAGCATATATATGGGTCTTGTTTTTGTATCCATTCAGCCAGTCTGTGTCTTTTGGTTGGGGCATTTAGTCCATTTACATTCAAGGTAATTATCGATATGTATGTTCCTATTACCATTTCCTTAATTGTTTTGTTTTTGTTTCTGTAGGTCCTTTTCTTCTCTTATGTTTCCCGCTTAGAGAAGTTCCTTTAGCATTTGTTGTAGGGCTGGTTTGGTGGTGCTGAATTCTCTTAGCTGTTGCTTGTCTGTAAAGCTTTTGATTTCTCCATCGAATCTGAATGAGATCCTTGCTGGGTAGAGTATTCTTGGTTGTAGGTTCTTCCCTTTCATCATTTTAAATATATCGTGCCACTCCCTTCTGGCTTGCAGAGTTTCTGCTGAGAAATCAGCTGTTAACGTGATGGGAGTTCCCTTGTATGTTATTTGTCGTTTTTCCCTTGTTGCTTTTAATAACATTTTTCTGTCTTTAATTTTTGTCAATTTGACTACTATATGTCTTGGTGTGTTTCTCCTTGGGTTTATCCTGCCTGGGATTCTCTGCACTTCCTGGACTTGGGTAGTTATTTCCTTTCCCATGGTAGGGAAGTTTTCAACTATAATCTCTTCCAATATTTTCTCAGGTCCTTTCTCTCTCTCTTCTCCTTCTGGGACCCCTATAATGCGAATGTTGGCACATTTAACATCGTCCCAGAGGTCTCTGAGTCTGTCTTCAGTTCTTTCCATTCTTTTTTCCTTATTCTTTTACACATCAGTGATTATCACCATTCTGTCTTCCAGGTCACTTATTTGCCCTTCTGCCCCAGTTAATCTGCTGTTGGTTCCTTCTAGTGCATTTTGCATTTCAGTGATTGTGTTACATATCTCTGTTTGTTTGCTCTTTAATTCTTCTAGGTCATTGGTAAATTTTTCGATCTTTGCATCCAGTCTTTTTTCAAAGTCCTGGATCATCTTCACTATCATTATTCTGAATTCTTTTTCTGGAAGGGTGCCTATCTCCTCTTCATTTAGTTGTTTTTCTGGGGTTTTATCCTGTCCCTTCATCTGGTACAAAGTCCTCTGCTTTTTCATTTTCTATATCTTTCTGTGGCTGTGGTTTTCAGTTCCACAAGACGAAATACTGCTGATACTGCTTGATACTGCTGTCTGCCCTCTTGTGGAGGAAGCTATCTAGGAGGCTCGTGGGAGCTTCCTGATGGGAGGGACTGATGGTGGGTAGGGCTGGGTTGGCAGAGCTCAGTAAGACTTTAATCTGCTTGTCTGCTAATGGGTGGGGCTGTGTTCACACCTTGTTGGTTGTTTGGCCTGAGGCTACTTAGCACTGGAGCTTACAGGCTCTTTGGTGGGGCTAATGGTGGACTCTGGGAGGGTTCACACCAATGAGCACTTCCCAGAACCCCTGCTGCCAGTGCCCCTGTCTCCTCGGTGAGCCACAGCTGCCCCCCACCTCTGCACGCAACCCTCCAACACCAGCAGGTAGATCTGGTTCAGTGTCCTATGAGGTCACTGCTCCTTCCCCCTGGGTCCTGGTGAGCACACTTTTTTGTGTGCCCTCCAAGAGTGGAGTCTCTGTTTCCCCCAGTCTTGTGGAGGTCCTGAAATCAAATCCCGCTGGCTTTCAAAATCTGATTCTCTGGGGATTCCTCCTCCCGTTGCTGGACTCCCAGGTTGGGAAGCCTAACATGGGGCTCAGAACACTCACTTTAATGGGTGAACTTCTGTGGTATAACTGTTCTCCAGTTTCTGAGACACCCACCCAGCATTTATGGGATTTGATTTTAACGTGATTGCGCCCCTCCTACGATCTCATTGTGGCTTCTCCTTTGTCTCTGGATGTGGGGTGTCTTTTTTGGTGAGTTCCAGTGTCTTTCTGTCAATGGTTGTTCAGCAGTTAGTTGTAATTCCGGTGCTCTTGCAAGAGGGAGTGAGTGCACATCCTCCTACTCCGCCATCTTAATCCTATCTCAGGAGTCATCTTTTTGAAACACAGACTCTGGTCATGGCAGCCCTTTCCTAATATCTGTCAGTGACTTCCCCATCACTTTGGGAGAACATCCAAACTCCTTGGCATGATGTATAGTGTTCCCTTCTCTCTTTAATCATCTCTTGCTTCTTCCCCATATGTACCATTTTTCTCAGCAGTGTGCACATCCATGTGATTAGAGAAATTTGCCTTGTAGTATTTTTTTAATTGAAGTATAGTTGATTTATAATGTTGTGTTAGTTTCAAATGTACAGCAAAATGATTCAGTTATACATATATATGTATTATTTTTCAGATTATTTTCCATTATAGGTTATTACAAGATATTAAATATAGTTTCCTGTGGTATAGGGAAAGTCCTTTTTGTTTATCTATTTTATATACAGTAATGTGTATCTGTTAATTCCAAACTAATTTATCCCTCTCCCCCTCCCCTGCTTTCCCCTTTGGTAACTCTAAGATTGTTTTCTATGCCTTGTGATGTTGAGTCTCCTAATCACTAACCTGTGTATATTTTGTTCCCTATGCTTTTCCCTACCTCCCGTAATTCTTCATAACTTTCAAAAGTCCACTCAGGCATCACTTTCAGTGGTGAGCCTTCCTTGTCTCTCCCAGCAGCGTTTGACACCCCCTGAGCTCTCCACCATCAGGGCACTGACAGCACGGACTGCGCTGTCCTTTGTCTGCTTCCTCGCCAGGCTGTGCTGTTTATCTCTGCACCCAGGGCCTCACACAGTGCCTGGAACTGGGAGGCCCTTAACCGAAAGCAGATGAGTGAATACATGAGTTCCCTGGCCACAGTTCTATTTTGAGTGCTTTGCTTGTCCTTGGGGGGCAGATAGGGAGGAGGATTTACAGATGTCTCCCCCGGGAGGGTCCTAACTACAGGGCAGGCCCTTCTTTCTCTGTTTTCCATGTACTCCTGTCCTTGGGGAGAAAGCCCGGGGAATCATAGTCTGACTTCTCAGCCAGCTCACTCAGAGCACACACCTTCCTCCGGGCTCTGCTTGGGGAAAGGAATGGCTTCTGGTCCCCTCCACTGCAGCAGAGGAGAGGGAAAGCAGGTTATAAAACTCCACAAAGAAAAAAGGTTGGTTTGTTGCTTCCAGACAAGAATTAATAGGTGCAGCCCATAATCCTGTCTTGAAGGAGATGAAGGGGGAAAGGGGAGAGAGAGACTATAATGGCCAACCCCCCCCCGCCCCCGCCCCTTGTTGCCTGAGTGGCTCTCTGGTGTTTGAAGTTAAATGCATAGAGAATGAGCAGGGCCAAGCTCTCGAGTCAGCACTCTGGAGGGGCTCCAGGTTTAAATTGGCCTGCCTGCATGTGGGTGGCCTCCCGGGAAGCACCAGTTCACCACTGCCAGCCAGCGCAGGCCCAGTGAATGTCCTCAGCCTCTCTAATCCCTCCCACCGGGCAGGCTGCCACTTGGGGTATTTTGCATGTTCCGATACCTCTGACCAGAGGAAGCAGAAAGACAGCAGTTCAGAGCTGGAGGAAAGTGTTAGAATGCTGTTGTGCAATCCCCATTTTTACAGACGAGTAACCAGAGGCCAAAAGAGGTGATGTGTTTATCCTCTGGGGTCACACAAGGAGGGATAGTTGAGTGGTGGGAGTGGAGGGAGGGGGCTGGACCAGGCACACAACTGAAACACAATCCTCCCCTCCTCTGTTTCCACAGCTTGAAAGGGACTCCTCCCTGCCCACTATATCCCTGCCGGTGGGTTTGCCTCTCACATCGGGGATTTAGCCAAGACCCTCACCCATCTCAGTGCAGAGGACCTGTGGTGGGTGGGCTGTACTTCTTACCTAGTCGGAGGCTGATTCCGTGGCCCTTTTCAGTGAAGACTTTCCTTCTCCACCCAGTCCAGCCATCAGCCCTCTCATGCCTGGCGTAGGGCTGGCCACGGGGGAAGCGCTCAGTAAATGAGTGTAGATTGCCTGGTTGCTGTTGATAATAATAGCCTTTGTCACCATTTATTGTTTATTTACTATGAGCCTTTCCTTTGCATACATCATCTCATTTCTTCTTCCTAGCAAATCATAATAGGCTCCCACTGTTCCATCATGGGGGTTACAAAAGCACTTACCTCACAGAGTCAGTCTGAAGACCAGAAGAGTTAATTCACACAAAGTGCTTACATAGTGCCTGATACCTAGCACATGCTTAATAAATACCACTCATTTATTCATCTGTTCAACAAAGGTTTATTTTTACTACCTATGCAAGACCCTATTCTAAGCTTTCATGATACATCAATAAACACCACAAACTAAAATGAATACCCTCGTTGAGATCAATTCAAGCAAGAAGAGACAGACAATGAACAAATAAATAAGTTTAAAAATATGTTAAATGGCAATAAGGACAATGGACAAAGTCGAGAAGACAGAGGGGGTGCCAGGGCCTGGGGTTTAGGAAGGGTCTGGTTGAGAAGCTGACACTTAAACAATTTCTTGAAGCAGATGGGGGCTGTGTTTCTCCATCTCTATCTGGGGGACAATACTTTTGGGGAGAAAGTACAGCACGTGCAAAGGCCTTGAGTCTGGAGAGTGCCTGGTAAGTTCCAGGAACAGCAAGGAAGCTGGCGTGACTGAGGTAGCAAGGACCAAGAAGAACGTGGTAAGAGATCAGGTCTGAATGGGTGTCAGGAGACAGCGGGGGCTTATAGGGGCTAGTTGGCCATCGTGAAGGTTTTGGCTTTTATTCTGAGTGACATGGAGACTCTTCACAGGATTTGAGTGACATAAACAACTTAATTTTAATAAGATGAAACTTGGAAACCAGAGGGATGCTAATGCAGGAGATGATGGTGGCTTGGAGAAAGGTGATGGAGATTCAGGTGGGGAGAAGTGTGGTTTCGTGCACATTTTGAAGGTATACATGGAAGATTGGATTACGTGGTGCAAGAGACAATATCGAGAGTTTTACCTTGAGGAGGTGAGGATGGAGTTCTGTTCACTGAGACGAGGAGGAAGGAAGAGCTAGTTTGGGGTGGAAGACCAGAAGTTTAGCTTTTGACCTGCTAGTTTTGAGATTCCCTACTACTCCCCTTGGGGGAAGAGGGGTATCTGTGCTGGAGTTACAAGTTTGAGAGTCACAAACTCTACTTTCTTACAAACAAAACCAAGTGTTGGAGCAGCAGAGTAACTTGCTGATAACTAGTAAATAGTGGGGCTGGATGAAGCTGTGCCCTGATTCGCTCTGCTTTAATTCCCACCCTAGCGATAGCCTGAGTCCTTCTACTAAAGTAGGGGAGGGAAGAGGAAGTGCGCTGTTCATAGGCTGTGAATGCAGGATGAGGGACCTGGAACTTGGCAGACCAAGGACATTATGCATTGTCCCCCAAAACCTTCAGCAGTGGCAATCGAGCCTGTTGATTTAAGTTTGGACTGGGCCAAAGGGTCCAGCAGGGAGTGGGATAATATTTTTCATGTCATTCAAGTCCTATTTGCTGAGCACATATATGACCTATCCAATGTGGTCCTTGACCTGGGGGAAGATCCCAATTAGTCTGTGTGCCTGACCTTGACCTGAAACATCATCATCTTAAAAAACACCTTTCCATGGAATGTTGAGGGTGGAGGGGTAGAGGGAATGCCTTTCTGATGCCTGGAGTCTCTGAAGATAGGAGGCCTTCTGAGGACACTCAGGGATGCCCCTCTGATGGGCCCAGCATGGATGGGTCCCCACCTTCCTAAGGCCTGGGGGTTCCCTCTTCCAGGAGTCTGAACACTCTAAATGAATGTCCAGTAAGTCACCCCCTCAAAGGCTGAGCTTACGTTCCATGGGATACTTGGTATGATTTGAAAGGGAGAGAATCCTATATCCGCTTCTCCCAGGAACCTCTGCACCAGCCCACTGCTGAGGCCTGGAAGTCTCACAGCACTGCTGTAGCCTGGCCGTGAGCCTAGGTCACACTAAAATTCAGGTCTCGCTGAGACCCACTGCATAAGAAGCTGGTATTAGTCATTATTGCCTTGGCTTAAGGGGATTAGTTTAGGCAGCTGAGGGCAGGTGCTGTGAGGAGAGGAGTGGAGAAGTTCCAGAACAAGGGCAGTGGGGAGAAACTTGACCTAAACCAGAGGCTTAGGGCTTGCAGGAAACAGGGGCGGGCTGCCTTGGGTGCTGGCGGGCGGGGGTGGGGGTGGTGGTACTTTGGAAGAAGGACGTGTCATAGGCTCCAGGGAAGGAATATTACAGAAGCTGCCATTGATCACGTTTGCACAAACAATCTTGTCAGGTCTGACTCCCTGTGTGTGTGTGTGTGTGTGTGTGTGTGTGTTTGGAGAAGGTGGATGGGAAGCGGCCTGTCTCCCTCTCAGGCACTTAGCTGTGACTCCAGATGATGCCCTTTGGGGATGGGGGGAGAGGTCACTGGCATCTAGCCTATCATTTTAAATACTTGCAGCCCCACCTCCCTTCCTCAACCACTTCATTCACACCCTAGCAGAGGACCCCGCCTCGCCCCAACAATGAAATAAAGAAACCACAAAAGGTAAAAGCCTGTGCAGAGAGATCAAAGCTGCCCTCCTGGCCCAGACCACCCCCTCCCTCTGCCTCATCTCCCACCAGCCCCTCCCTCCTGGGTCCCTCTCTTTATTCTGATCACTCGCCTTTTCTTCAAAGGCCTCCTTTCTGGAGGCCTTTGCACACACTTTGTCTCAAACATGCTGTATTTTTTGTTAACAGCAGTATTGCACCAAAAGAGATCAAAAAAGGGGCAAGAAGAAAAGGAAAAAGAATCCACCCTCAAAATGACTAATTGAGCCCTTGCAAGAGGAGAGAGAATGAACTCCTCTCCAGACCTCTTGGTCTCCCTGGACACTGGCCAGATGAACAAGTGAGGCTCTCTCCCCATTATAAAGCCCAACTTTTTCCCACTGTTATTTCACTGGCGCTTTCTCATCCTCTCTGTCATCTAATTCTTCCCATTTTTTTGTAGGGGCAGTGATTAAGGAAGGGAAAGTCACCCCACCCAACCAGACTGCCAGGCCTGGGTCTCCAGCCTCCAAACCTTGCCATCTTCACACTTTCTGATCCAGTTGGAATTGCATTTTGTTGTTTAAACTAACCTGTCAAATCTGGTTATACTGCTGGGCATATATTGTTTTCCCCCGTCTCTCCTTGGAATTCCTTTATGTCCTGGAGGCTGAAAGTGGTGTATCTGAGATACACAGTAAATTCAGCAGAAAGGGTGATTTCCAACTCTTTGGGATACAGAGCCTGGGCTTCTGGGGCTTATGGGATTCCTGGCTGAGGGAGAACAGGTGAGATGGGCCTTGGAAAGGGTCTTTGCAGTCAGAGGAGGGGGCAGGCTTGAAGGCACTGGAGCCCTGCCGGTCAGCCCACTGGTCAAGCATATAAAAGTGGGTCTTTTGGTCCCTGTAGCATCTGGATCACACCAGATCCCTGGAACTGCTGGCTGAGTGAGATGATCAGTGAGGGCAGTAGGAGCAAGTCATCAATCTTCTCTCTTTGATTGAGCACCGACTGCCTTTAAGGCACTGTGAAGTTGTAGAGACAAGTAGGACAACAGGTCTGTGCTCTCAGGGCACTATGTTGAAGTCGGGCAGGTGTAATTGGCAGCAGGAAACATGCCAGGGAGAAGCTATGGATTCAGAGGAGGGATGGATCCTGGGGTGTGGAAAGGGAGAGCCCCAGTGAGGTGGTGTGACTGTATCTGTTGTTGAAGGCTTGGTGGGATTTGAAGGTGTATGGGTGGGAGGGGAGATGTTTGATGTCAAGGATGAAAACACAAGAGAAGGCGCAGGATGGGAAAGAGACAAGATGTGAAGAAGCAGTGAGTAGAGAGCTCTGTTTGGAGTGGGGTCCATGAAGGGGAGCCATGGAACTGCAAAGTTGATTCTAGCATAGATGACACAGATGAGTATTACCCAAATGCATGCCCATCTGGGCATAGGGAATCTATGGGCATTTAGTGCTTTGAATAAAGGATACATGCATATAGTAGGACATTCAAAAAGTAGAATACGGTAGGTGGGAGATAAAGAGTCTTGTGTGTACTCTGTCTCCCCACTGCCCAGTTCCCCTCTCTGACAGCAACCTCTTTTACATTTCTTGTATATCTTAGAGCAACTTTGTGCATATGCAAGAACTTATAAACATTTGTTCTTTTTACATTTTTTTTGTAAATAAGTGAGTAGTAAATTAATTATCTTGCTCTGTATCTTGTTTTTAAAACTAAAACTGTATGAGTACCTTGAGTTTATTTTTTACCTATGTATCTATAAAGCTGCCTTATTCTTTTTAATGGCTGTATAATCTTCCATTGTAAATATATATCATAATTTATTTAACCGTGCCCTTTGGATGAACATTCAGATTTCTTTCCCTATTGCAAAAGGTACTGTAACAAATAACCCCTACATTCACACTTATTTTACATGAGCAAGTTAATCTGCAGAAAGGTCTTAGTAAAGAAATCATTGGTTCAAAGGATATATACACTTTGACATCAATAGATATTATAAAATTGCCCTTCAAAATATTGTACCAAGTTACACAATGACTGACAATGAGTGAAAATAATTGGTTTCTTATAGTGCTGGTAAATAGTGTTATTAAATATTCTATTTATTGGCAATATGATATGTAAAACAGGATATATTATTGAGATTCCATCATACTGACATGTAAGGCTGATATCTTTTTAAATGCTTAGAAGATATTTGTGACTTTTTATGTGAATTGATTGCTCGTGACCTTTGTCCATTTTTAAATTGAATTTTTGGTCTTTTTCTTACTGATCTGTAAGAGTTCTTTATATATTTGTTAGGATAAATATTGAAAATGTTTTGTGGTTTTCATTTTACTTGGATTTTTATGGCATTTTTATCACTGAGAAAAAAATGAAAATTTATGTAGAAAAATTTATCTTGATAAATTATAATGATAGTCAAATCTTTTAAAAATAGATTCTCAAAATTAAAACTATTAAAGCAAAAACAAAAACCCTCGTATTTTCTTCTAGTACATTGGTACCTCCATGTTATATATTTAAGGAGCCAATTAATCTGTACAGTAGAAGGTAGGCATTCTAATTTCAAGTTTTTGTTGGATAGCTATCCTATCAGCACAACTTATTGAATAGCCCATCTTTTTTCCAACTAATATGCAAAACCACATTTATCACCTACTACATTTTTATGTAGTAAATTTTTATATACTACATTTTTATGTAGTGTTTGGTTGTAATTTCTGGATTCTCCACTCTATTTCATTGGTATACTTACTCTTGACTCATTACCATACTGTATTAATTACTGTAGCCCTGTAATATATTTTAGTATCTGATAAAATTAGTCCCCTCATATTCCTCTATGGGGTTTTTAGAGTTTGCCTACGTTTTCTTGCTAATTGTTTAAGTTTATTTTGTTTGTAAATTTTAGCTTGTCTAAAATTTGGTGTATTTGGTGGAGAAAAATTAATGTCACAGAATATCTTCATCTGACTGAATCTTCCTAAAAGAGAACAGGTCTTTCCATTTGTTCTTGTCTCCTTTCAGTTCATAACTCTTGTTTAAAGATTTTTTTTCCTCCTTCTTCTTCATGTAAAGGTTATACACTTGTTAAAGTTATCACTAGATACATTATCTTTTGAGGGCTTATTGTAAATAAGATCTCTCCACCCTTTATAGCTCCCAAGTATATGAAAAGACTATATTTTTTGCTTTCCCTGACATACCTCATTGAATACTTTTATAAGAGATTTTCAGCTGATTTTCTAGAACTTGCAGTTATTTAATTATATCATCTAAAATAATGAAAAATCTATTTCTATTTATACCTTTATCTTTATGTTGCATTTAATAACACCTTAAAACAATATTAAATGATGGTGGATTTACTAAACATCATTATTTAGTTCCTGACATTAATAGAAATTCTAGTAGTATGGTTTTCCATTAAGCATGAAACTTTTGTTTTGAGATATATGAAGTTTTATCATAATGAGGAAGTGTCTGTATAAAACACTTTCTTTTTTTTTGAAGGGGGCACTTGGACGTGAAAAAACACTTGTTATTAAGTTAAGAAAGGATGGTGAATTTATCTGAAACCCTTTCAGGATTTATGGAGATTATCCTTTGATTTAATAATACAGCCAATTATATTAACAAAGTTAAACTATCCTTGCATTCTTGAAATAAACACACTTAGTCATGGTTAATTATTCTTTTCATTTTTTGTCTGATTATTTATGCTAATATTTCATTCAGGATGCATGCACTGATATTCATCAGGTGAAACCACTCTAATGTTTATTTCATCATTTTTCAAAATTTTATTATCAATGCTATTCCAATTTTATAAAAATGATTTGGAAATGGTCTTTTGTTTCTGTGCTCTGGAACAGTTTAAAATAGCACTGGAGGCATATATTATTTAAATTTTACACAGAATTAGTTAGTGAAACTTTTTAGCCTTTTTCTCTTGCATATGTATATTTTTTAATCAAATTTTTTCTTTGGTAATTGATCTATTCGAGTTGTCCATCTCTACTGTGGTCAACTTTGGTAATTTACATTTTCCTACAAAACTAGCTAATTTTTTTTCAGATGTTCAAATACATATAGTTGAGCAAAATTATATAACTGTTTTCATTTCCTCTGTACCAGTTTTACATAAAAGTAACCTTACAGAATATTTTTAACATGATTAATTAGGATATGTTCTGTGCAAAAAGAAAAAAGTTAGAATATGGGGTATTTGGGAATTGCAAACTCCGTGATTACAAAATGAAGGACATGGGGTAGATCAATAATATTACTTTGGGCAGGTTTTTTGGGAGACCCATCAGTTTAAGGACTAAGCATTAGAGTCAGTGACTTTTTTCCCATTTCAGGAAAATCCTCATCTGTCTTCAGGTTTCTTCATTCCCACTCTGTAGATGGTCAGGGAATAGAATGTTAAAGGAGTATCACACCTTACCATTCAGACTCTCTTTGAGAGCTACTTACCCCCATGCCCAGTCTAGGTTCTCACCCCGTCCTTCATGGCCTTGGGCTAGTCGTCCAGTCCTCCAAACCCACTCCCAAGTATGAGTATGAGAGATCCTACTCATAGGCTCTTTTTCTCTCCCCATTGTTGCCCAGTGACTCCAAGATGACTGAATATATCTGTACTGAAGAGCTTCCATTCTGCCTCCACAAAGGGAAGAGAAATGTGAAATGTCAGAGAATTCTCTTGTTCTTAGAATATACTAGGACCTTCTGGAAAACACAGCTGGATATCACTCTGAATTTTCTGAGTGGGGAGGCATTTCCTTCCCTGGCAGATTCATCTTCTCACTCCATCAGGGAAAATGCACAGAATGTTTTCTTGAATTCAAGTAGCATTTTGCCTGTGAGCTCCCAGACAAAGATAGGACCAGACTTTCTATCTCTGTGGCTTGGTATAGTGGATTGAATGTGATTGTATATGTTCTAATATCTGGACAGTCCTATGTGTAAATATTATAATTTGTGCATGGTGAGGAGTACATGCTGAAGACAGAACGTGACAATTTCCAGGGAAATGAAACCCTCTCTTACGTATAGATTGTGAGCACACGCTTATAATAAATAATTTTAACAATAGCAATTGAGCCCCTATTACCTGCCAGACATTATACAAGGTGCTTTACCGTTTATTGTTAGGTGTGAAGAGTATTAAGAGACCATTCATTTTGGAAGTGATGACAATTAGAAATCAGAAGATTTTCAGGAAACTGGGGGTGGTTCCCAGACTAAAATACTCTGGAAAAGGGCATGGGGTGCTGAAAAGGCATCATCCCCAGGACTAGATTATGTATCCATCAGTGTCCTCAGGTTGTTTCACCCTCAGTGACTAAAGCAAATAGCGTTTCTAAAGCACTCAAGGGGCCTGAGTGGGGGTGGGGGTAGAGTCTGAGCATTGGCAAATAACACTATGGGTATGGGTTTAAGACTGCTCCAGACTCAGTTGGTGACTGGAAAATAAAAGTGAGTGGTCACCACACCCAGCATATAGCTATATACTAGAACTATAGGGGAGAAGGTGTGGTGTATCTCAAGCCAGGATTTCCCCACAGATTTCATAATGGTTCCCCAAATTCTATCCTTTCAGACTACTCCAATGTGGAGAATTTTTTGATTCTTTATCCTTTCCTCACTGAGATGGTCATGCCCTCACTCTATTCTTACAAGAAGTTGGCAGGATAACCTGTTATAGTGTCTATCACAGTATGTGGTAGTTACTTTCTGCATGACTTCCTCTTTCTTCCCTAGATGAACATCCTCAGTGCCTAACCCAATGTTAGGCACAGAGTAGACACTCAGTAAAAGTTTGCTTAAGAAGTAAATTAAACAATTTCACAATTATTCCTACATCTGAACCCAGCTCTACCTGCAATACTATCTGAGTGGTTGGGACCACATCTTAAACACTGAGCCCATTCACAGAAATTTGATAAGTTCAGCTGGGGCTAGCCTTCCCTCTATCTGTCCTATTTTCCTAGGATACGTTGGAGATGTGTGATAAAAAACAGATGTGCCCAGCAGCTTCTCCTCATGCTTTATTAGGGAAGCTGTTGTGTGAATCGGCTTGCAGATCAGGGAGTTTACTTTATGCATGTCTGGGAGCTCTAGTCAGTTGCCTGGAATCCTTAATCAGGCTGCAGGGGGAGGGATGTAGTGAGCCAGGCACACACCCTGAGCAGGTGATTTCAATTTGTAAATTAGATGAGCAACAACGGATTTAATTGTTCCAACATTCTCTGTCAGACTTTTCCCTTTCCTCTAAGCTCTGGACACACCTCCTTGGCATTTGTTTTACAGTTGATGAAAACTACTGTTTTAAATGAGAGTAAGTTATACCGAGAAGACAAAAGCTGAGATGCTGCAGACGTCAGAATTTATGACCTCCTTACTAGCCATTGGACTCATGGAGATCCCCAAGTAGATTTTTTAAACTTTTGTTGGATTATTATGCTGAGGCAGTGTATGTGCATGAGGGGTGCCATCTTGGGGCCTCTGCGGCTTCCTGAGGCTCCTCACATGGTTCACAGAGATCTCTGACCTTCAGTATTCGCTGACCCAGCTCTCCCCTCACTGGAGGAATGGAGGAGGGCATCTCAATCATACTTTCTCCAGCACATACCGACCAGTGACACACAACCACTGGGAAGATGGATAGAGCCGAAGTAACTTGTCTCTGGCATACATTGATTACAAGAACTGTTCAGATAGGGATTAGAGGGGCAGGGTGCTTGTCGAAATCAGTGCACAGGGCTAGAGTGATGGGGACATTTAAAGAGCAGCGGGTACATCAGGGTGTTCATGAAAACAGCATACTGAATGGCGGTACACATGCATATGTTTCTGGGTATAAATAATTTCTAATTAGTAACAATCATGGAAGAAAGCTTGCAAAATGGGAACACAAGCATAGGCATTCTTTATTATGGCTGGGAGGAAGCAGAGGCTTGAAAAACAAAGACCCATCTCTGCCTAAATAAATAGGAGATCTCTTGAAAAGGATACTCAGAATCTTAGAAGTCTGAAAAGCGATGTTAGTAGGTCTCTGTGTCCAGTCTTCTGCCTCTAAGCAGTTGATTCGCAGAGGGGCCAAAGCCCAACAGAAATCAATAAAGAAGAGCTTCAAAAGTGGGTACTAATGACCCAACTACCAAGGCCATTATTCATACCGGTAAAAGGAGTGAGTAACCCATTCTGGGAAACTCTGCCCACTGGACAGCAATAGCTGCTCTTACCTCTGTTTTTACTTTCTCTTTATGTTTCTCTTCCTCTCAAGGTCAGGATGCCTCCAGGAAACCACCTGGGTAAATCCTCACAATGTCAGGTCACAAACCAAAGGTCCGTATGTGCAAAGCACAGGCGTCAGCTTTTCCCAAACTTAGAAACGCTCCACAGTGAAAATCCATCACTCATTACTAGGTAAATGACTTCTTGTTCTCTGGGGATAGTTCCCTTGATTATTTTCAGATAAATTTATATTCAGTAGGCTCATCTCTCCATCTTAACTTCCACTCTCCCTTTCATTTATGTATACGAATGTATATATGTGTATGTATAGTGTACATATACATGTTTATATGTATATACATTTAATAGAATGTATATAAACCTAGTGGAATATACCTATAATACAAAATATATATTTTTACACACATATCAATATATAATACATACATTTTATATACACACACATATGTATATATATATCATAAAAATCTAATGATAA
This sequence comes from Hippopotamus amphibius kiboko, assembly GCF_030028045.1. NCBI lineage: Eukaryota > Metazoa > Chordata > Mammalia > Artiodactyla > Hippopotamidae > Hippopotamus > Hippopotamus amphibius. Next base: position 61,657,198 of record NC_080187.1, read on the forward strand.
GACTGCTCTGTCCTTCTAGTATGCTAAAAGGTGTACTCAAGGATAAATGATTAGATGCCTGGATAAGGCATATTACAAGTCTCAGGAGTGAGAACCACAAGGACCTGAGGAAGGAGATCCCTGTGCCTGGTGATTCAGGCGGGCATCACAGAGGAGGAGGAATGTGCACTGACTTTGAAGGATGGGCAGAATCTGCCCGTTGGAGGGCAGGGGAGAGGCATTCATTGGAGTGTTTTGCCTTTTGGGGACTCTTGCTTTGTTCAGAATCATCATTCTCCCCAACCTTTCCTTCTAGGACATCTCTGGAATAGACTTCTTTGGTTCTTTTTTTCCCCAAGAGAGAGAATATTTATGCAGACAAAGAGCCAGTTCCCTGGAAAGTTTGTCTCTTTCAATTGTTCCCCATATGGAAGCACTCTCTTCTGATTGCACTGGGGCACAAGGAGGGCCTCTGCCATCAAGGAGGAGGGGCTCAACTGAAGGGTCAGGAAGAAACAGGACTACATATTTGGTCCTTACTAGGTCCTTATTTGGGGGATCATATGTCTGGCTTGCCTAGATGGTGCCCCTCAGTTTTATACCTACTGGCCTGGCATCCTGTCTTGGCATCTTCTTTCATTCTTAAAAGTATTGCCATTTAGATGAAAATTGTATGGTCCCCCTGACCTACAGAGAGGTGAAGAGGAAAAGGAAGGTGAGTGATATAGGTCTTTGACAAAAACCTTCTTGGAGAAGGATTCAGCCTTGGGGTCTAGCAGTGATGATCAGTATCATCTTGGGCTAAAGATGTAGCAACAACTGCCTCTTAAAGGTAAAGATGATTGGATCAGAACCCAGTTGACTGCCAGAGGCCCTCAAACCCATCTTCCTGTGTCTGGGCCAACTTTACCTACCCCAGAGGTGGCCAGTGTGAATCTGGAGAACACTGGCTGAGGGCTCACTAGGCACGTGATGTGTCAAAATCACTTACCAGCGGGATCTGCCCAGGCCAAGGCAGACCCTATCAGGTGTCCTCCCCTGGCCACACATAGCAGCAATGGCCACGCCAACCATGCTCCTGTGTTCTTCTCCATCTTCTGCTAGGACACTTCAGGAAGCAGATGAAAGGCAAAGTGAGATGAAACCAATAGTTAGATGATTTGGCCATCTACTATTAGGGAAAGTCACTTGCTGCCTAAAGACCCTAGTTTCCTTCTTGTAAATAAAATGAGATAATGCTGCTACTAGTCCATGCTAACTTTGGCAAATTTTTTTTTTTTTTTTTTTTTTTGCCTTTCAGGGTTAGAGGCTTATTGTTTCTGGGTTCCTACTAGGAAGCTTGTCAAATCCTGCCGTGCCCTAGGTCAAGTTGCTAGTCACCTCCCTCCCTGCTTCAGGTCTGCTTGGGGGACGTCTTTTCTATCAGCACCCTCCACTGAGCAGCAGTGAAAACACGCCAAGGGGCTGGGGCGGTCCTCTCCTTAGAAGTGAGGCTGACACCAGGCAGATCAGTATAAGCTGCAGGCCCAAGCTTCTAGCCCCAATCTCAAAGCAGACCTGAGCCACATCAACATTGTAAGGGATTTTACTTGCTTTTATTTTATTTTTTGTTGTTTTATGTTTTAGGCTAACATGTATTGTGCATGTCTACATGCCAGACTGTGCTAAGAACTTGGCATGCATTAGTGCATGGCATCCTCCTGTTATTATCCGTAGTTTACAGATGAAGGGCCACGCCTCTAATGAGTGAAGTCAGGGTTCCAGCCCAAGTCCATCTGCTCAGCAACCTGGCCTGCTTTTGAGGCCAGATAGCATCGTTAGGGGCGTTCCTGGGGCACAGGGCTCCCTTCCTGGTTCTTCTGTGAGCTTGTTGCCCTCTCAGTCCCTGCATGTCATCACCATGGGCATTTTTTCCTTGAGCACCCCATGTGCAGGGCACAGGAGGCGGGGCGGTCACCAAGGATGCAAAGAAATGGAAGATTCAATTGCTGGTCCCAGGGTCTAAATTCAGCTTGGAAAACCAGAAATGCGAGTAACCTAAGGCAGTGCCTGCCTCCGTGTGTAGGTCATGATTGTTCCGTGAACCCCTCTTCCCCCATCTGTCTGTCAAATCTTTCTCATCCGTCAGATGTGAGTGACCCAATGGCCATCTCTCTGTGAGGCCAGTCCAAAACGTGCCCCATCTCTATTGGTGTGGTGAATTTTCTTTTGTGTTACAGTCATTTGTGTTGCCATGTAGATAGAACACCCTCGTTAGGAGACACCTGTGTCTTGTTTTTATGCATCTTATCATTTTGGCTAGTTTGAGTGTTTATTCTGTGTCAAGCACTGGGCTGAAGGCTTTACATGCATATCTCATCTAATCTGCACGTTGACACCCAAATCCAGGTTTTTAGAATCTCCTTTCCACTGATGAAGAAACTGGGGCACAGAGGTTGAAATAGCCAGCTGGGGGCCACAGAACAGGGGCCATCTGTGACTCTACAGTTCACTACAGTATACAGTTAGGCTCACACAAGTTGAACTGCTGGTCAGCCTTCAGTGTTCCAGGCAGGAGAGTGAGGACCCATCACCATCACCAAGACCTCTAGCATCTTCCTCATCTCAGAGCCTCAAAATATCTAGGGAGTCACTAGCCACCTTTGGGTGAATTGTCCAGAGGCAATCTCAGTGATTATCCCAATCCTGGGAGAAAACCCACTCAAGACAGCAAGGCTCTGATCCATTAGGTGGTCCAAGACTGTAGAGGAGGGGCAGTTTTGAGATTCTAAGGAATTCTAGGGAAAGAGGAACCTGGAAACTATCCTAGACTGGGGAAGACCTTTTCTCTCCCCCTAAAAATTCAGTCATCAAGTCAGGCCGAGTTCTGATGCATCTCAATCTCTCCCACCATAATTCGTGCTTCTTCTCTCGATGCCAGTTCCAGTCCTGCTACTCATACTCACAGCTCCAGGCATGGCTTCCATCAGGTCTGCCTCTTGTGGCCTCCTCGCATTTGGAGATGTTCTTCTTCCTGCCTCCTTCACCTCACCAAATCTTACCTTTCCTTCGAGACTCCTCCTCCTCTCCCTAGTGAAGCTGGCTCTGCTCCCCATGATTGCCCCCACCTCGTCATGCTTCCCGTGGTACTTGGCATCTGGGACTGTAACCCTCCTCTTTGTTAAACTGAAGCTTCTGTGGGGGTGCCTTGTGCCCACACATTTTGTTCAGGGTCTGGCACCCGCTAGGTGCTGAGTCTGTATCTGAAGATACATGCTTTGCTCCAGGGCACCCACCCCACATTTTCCCCTAGGAGTACCTGCACTACTGGAGTATTAAGAGTTACTTCTCTTGGGAATATCTGCTTTTTAAAGAAGAGAACAGAGGGAGAGAGCCCAATGTGATGCAAGAGCTGTGTTGGAAAGACTAATCTAATGGCAGCATTTTGGCAAACGATAAGCAGGGAAATGTGTTGGGGGTGGAAGGGCTCTGGAGTGACTGAGGTAGCCTCACTGGATGAAGGATCCCTGCTCTGAACTCCGGCTTTTTCAGAGACTAGCCCCATGGCTAGCACCCATCTTGGCCCTCTGTGCCCATCTCCAGTCCTGCAAATGAGGACGTGGAACTTTGCTGTGCAGACAGCTGAGGCTGGTCCTGTAGGCACGGCTTAGGTCTCAGACTCCTCCTGCCACACTCCCTCCCTAGGAGCCCATCCTCACACAGCTGGAATGCCTGTGTGCTTTCTGAATCCAGCCCTCCAGCCACCTGCCTGCCTGCCTTCTCTTTATTTATCCTTTCTTTCTTTCACTCTCTCCCTGTCCTCTGAGCTTTAGTTTCCATTTTGGGGGTGGGGAGGGGGAAGAGGTTAGAGAAGGAAGGGGGCCTGAATAAGGGGTGTCGCCTCACTTATGAGCCCAGCTTCTCCCCCTGCAACTTCGACTGCCACTGTCCCACTGCTGTACCTCTAGGGCTGCTTGCTCACCTGGGAACCAGCACATCTCCTGCTGTTGCCTGATTAGGTGGCATGATGCAGCCCTGCACTGCTGAGCCACTTCTTAAATCAGATGCTCACTTAGCACAATCACCTCATTATGGGGAGTTTAGCGCTATTGTTGTTTTACATACACTTTTACAATTGATTTTGGGTAGAGACGAATTCAATTGTTGTGGGGTTGAGCTTGCGTGCATATTACATTTTTAGAAAATCAATTGCCAGCCATGGAGGCATATATTAAGCTGGAGCTCTAACAAGAAAACCACAGTTGGTTCAGAAAAGTGGGAGGTTATCAAGGGGGAGCAGAAGAGACAGCAGTTTGGAGAAAGAACTAGAAGGGGATTTCCCCCCTGTTTCTATTCCTGGGGTCTAATGCAGGGTTTCTACATTTGGAAGAGAACTTTAGAGGTCTTCATATGTCCCCATTTTACAGATGAAGCCAGGGAGGCTAAGCCAGTGGTGCTCAACCCATTCAGAGCTATTTTCTCAATATGTTCTGAAGCTGACTCTTCCTGGATGGGTCTCTTGGTTATTATTACTAGGATTTCCCTGGCAGGGATCTGCCTGGTTGAAGGCTCATATTGACCTGCTACAATAACAAATTTTAGAGCTGAGAACTAAGCCATACTCATCATGGTCTTTCCTTTCAGCACTTGCCCAGGTTGATGGGAGCCAAGTCGTGTCCCAGCTGGATAGGCTCCATCACCACCACGCCAGTTCATGCCCTATACAGGCAGCTGTCATTGACTATCTTGTCTGATTTTTTCAATATCAGCCCCTGAGAAATGTTTCCCACTGATTTTATCTAGTGTTGCTATCTCTTTCTTTGCAGGGCTCATCCTCCCCCTGCCTCAGCCTCCCTTCCTGGGACCTCCTGCAATTCCTCCTTTTTCCCCTCTTTCCCTACCATTTACCTTTTACCCACTTCAAGGAAGTTAGATATTTTACATATTATCCTAACTTTTACATGCATGGTAACTGGGGCAATCTTCTAATTTAAGTGGCCATGAGGTTTCTGGTAGGCCAAGGACATGATAAAAACAGCACATTGTGATACCAGAAGAAAGGCTGCATTTTCTTATAGGATCTTGTCATCCAATCAAGCAAAACCTCTTTCATGACCTCAGATGGAACCTACCTCTCTTTTCATCATTCTACAAATGCAGATCATGGGTACTCACAAGGGGGTCTTGGGAGGAGGGATGCATAGGGCAGAGGAAAGCACCCCTGAAGGTGTAGAAAAACAGCTCCAAAGCATATGGTAGTATAGCAGCAAAATGCTGTGGTTACAATTTGGGGGACGAGATGGAAGAATATATGGGGTTCTAGGATTATAGAAGAGTGATCTCTGTTGGCCATATTCCTTTAGGGATCAGAGGGGGCAATGACCATAAAGAGGGCAGATTGGGTGGATTAGACCCAAAGTGGGTCTCACAGAATAGGTTATTATTATAGGTTGAATTGTGCTTCCCCAAAAGATGTATTGAAATCCTAACCTCTAGTACCTCAGAAAGTAAACTTAATTTGGAAGTAGGGTCATTGCAGAAGTAATTTGTTAAGTTGAAGTTATAGTGGAGTAGGATAAGTCTTTAATCCAACATGATTACGTGTCCTTATAAGGGAGGAGAAACAACGGAGAAAACATGAAGATGAGACAGAGATTGAAGTGATGCATCTACAAGCCAAGGAGCACCAAGGATCTGCCAGCCAATCCCCTAAAGCTAAGAGGGAGGAGGCATAGGGTAGATTCTCCCTCAGGATGCTCAGAATAAAACCAACCTGCTGACTCTTTGCTTTCAGGCTTCCAGCTTCCAGAACTGTGAGAGAATATATTCCTATTAAGCCATCCAGTTTGTGGTATTTTGTTATTGCAGACATAGGAAACTAATACAGTTATCAAAGGGAAATTAGACCTTGTAAATCAGCACATGTCTTTTTTTCCACATTAAGGGAAGCCTGAAACATGAGGCAATGAATGAGAGACTGAAGACTGTTGCCAAACAAGGCAACTGTTAACCAAATGCCAGTTCTCATTCTGGTACCATTTCATAGTGACAGTATCACTGTCTCTGCTAAAACTAAAATAATAACAATAATAACCACCATGTGGGGAGCATGTGGTAAAGCTAAATGAAAATACCGGAATAAGTTGGACTTTTGGACCACATTTCCTCTTATACTTATAAATAGAGATGTACAGTTGATACACTTTGTGAAGTAAACACACACAATATAGTTTACATCCAAATTGGATTCTATAAATTCCTGTTATAAACTTTCAAAACTGTGATATATATTTTTTAGAATATTACTTTAAAATTTTCACTAATGCTTTCTTAGAAAGAACTGTCTTTTCTCTGAAATGGGCTTTCCTAGTTTATTTTTAATTTTTTACATGTTTATTTGTCCTTGCAATTCACACCTCGGAATTGTTATATATATTCTTAACAGGACATCTTGAAGTCTACCCTCTATCTGCAAGCTTCTCTGAGATCCCCAAACCAGTGATTCTCAATGTGGGGTGACTATGCCCCTCAGGGGACATTTGGCAATGCTGTAACCACTTGGGGAGGAGGCTGTATTGGCATCTAGTGGGTAAAGGTCAGGGATGCTAGTAACACCATTCTACAATGCACAGGACAGACTACCCCAAAGAATTAACCAGCCTCAAATGTAAGTGGTGCCAAGTTTGAGAAACCCTGCTCCAGACCAACCTAGGTTTTCTCCCATGTGGTATTCCCAGCATTTTCTGTGTGTTCTACTTCTGGACATGTGCTTATCCTGCATCTGGTTTTGTATTATTCTCTTGATTGTTTCCATCACTGAGCGAATGTGAATTTTGATCCTGGCTCTTTCATTTATCCAGTTGTGTAGTTTTGGCCAAGTCACTAAACTATTCTATGCTTCAATATCCCCATCTGTAACGTGAGATAATAGTATTTAACTTGGGGGTGGTTTTAATGAGCAAAGTCAATGCCTGTAGATAATACGCTAGTTGACTCACTCAGTGTTTGCCATGGGCCAAGGACTGTACTAATTGCTTTAGTTTTGCTGTTTTCCATTTACTGTTCCAAACAACTCTGTAAGGTTAGTGTAACGATTACTCTTCTTTTTGATTGTTTGTTTCATATACATTTGGGAAAACGTAGCCATTTCTGTAATTATTATTTCTTCCACGTGGGGTGCTCTGTGCTGAGGGTAGAAGGAAGACTCTCCTCTAGACTCTTGACCGTGGGCACACGATTTCCCTGTCTTGGCCCGTGTTCCTGTCTAGTTGGCAGAGGACCGACTCCACTCCAAGTGTCTCCTCTTCCTCCTAGAAACAGCAAGCTTGCCCAAGCAAGTCCTTCTCCTGGAGCAAGAGAAGCAGCTTCACTGGGCAAGTGCTTTTAAAGCCTTTGCTTGCCTCCAGTCTGCTAACATCCCATTGGCGGAAGCAAGTCACATGGCTGTGATCCGAGTCAAGGGGAGGGGCAAGAGACCCCATCTGAGGTGGGAGCCTACTGCAGAAAGATACGATAAAGGGAAGAATAAAACATTGCCACCAGCAATGTAATCTACCGCAGGTTTGCAATTGTAAGCCATTCCATCAATCCCACTTTGAAGGAGCCCTGGGGTTCTCTCCCCACCAGAGATATCTATCGAGTCAGCTTTGCAAGAAGTTCTCCTTCCTTCTTCCCTCCATGGACTGTACCAAACACACTCCAGGATGTATCAATAAGATGGTGAACTTTCCCTGCCAGGGTCTGCTGCTGTCCTGCTCCTGGGTTCCTGGCTATGGCAGGCAGGCCTGCCGAGTATTTTCCAGGGAGCCAGAGAAAGAAAGGCAGGGCAGATTCCTGCTCACCTCTAGATATTAAAGCATTTGTAGACAGAGAGAGAGATGTTAAACCAGGAGGGGGAAAAAAGGCCACTTTGAAAAGCCTTTAGAAAGCCTTCTCTTCCATCTGTTCAGCTCGTGGGAAGGCTCTGTTTTCCATACTTAAAGGATTTGTAAATTCATTACCAGCAAGTAAAATGTACAAAGCACACACAGAGACATCGAGGTCTGATTCACCATCTGCTGGGGAGTCGCTTCCATGCAAACAGAGCGGTGCTGTTCCTGTCAGTGAGAGGGGTGGACGCCAGCCCAGCCGCTCCCCAGAGACTCTGCCAGGCAGGGTTCTTCCACTGTAAATTACTGCGTGTGGGGAAGGGCTGCACTCACAGCCCCTGGAACTCCCTTGCTGCCCCCCTGCTTAACCCTCTGGAGCTGGAGAAAGCCAATGGTTTGCCATAAAATGTCGAAGAACATCATCATAGCTTTCCCAGACTCTGTGCAGAGATGGAGCAGAGTTCAGGTGACAACCAGGGCAGTTCTCCAGCTCCTGGCCTCCATGGGGCCAGGCTGGCTGGATGTCAGTGGTATGGGCCACTGGCATGGCTTTCTCTCCTGCTAAGGAGACCTGCTTCCAAAGCCCTATTCCAGCCTCTGTTCTTGCTGGTTCCAGAGAAGTCCATTCAGGGCTGACCCCGGCCGAAGTGTGAAAGAGCGAAATTTGTGCTCTGGTGTGATGGTCTTCAGGCTCCCTGCCGCCCTGTGCTGCCTCCTAGTGGCCACAGCTGTGACCTGGTGACGACTTCATGCAGGCTCCTGCCTCCCTGGCCTCTGAGACCAAACCCAGGCTTCAGGCTGAGCTTTGCTCAGCTTTGCTCCTTAACCACTCCCCCCACCTGCCATCATGCCCCAGCTCAAACACCCCAACTGCGCCAACCCCCGTGATTCTACGCATGCTGCCTTCTGCCCCCCATGCAGACGGAGGTTTCTGAACTGCTGCTCTGCTGAGTGCCCCGTTTCTCCAGGATCACGCCTCCCTCTCTTGCCAGGCCTCCCAGGGAAGAGAGCTCTGACCCTAAAGACCAGACAAGCAGCTCATGCCCAGCTACCTTCCCCTGACATTGCCGGTGTGCCTCAGTCTCCTTCCTTGCTGCCTTCCTCCCCTGTCAATAAGAAAGTCCTGTTAACCTGGATAAGCCTTCTGACCACCTATATGGACTCCACAGAGATCTGTCTCCTTATTCTTAAGGCTATTTGCTTAGCTTGCACCCTTGGGCTCCCGCACACTCCCTGTAGATGGACTGTCTTCAGATGCCTGTTCTGGTGCCCTTGTTGTGCTGCAGCCCTTCTCAGGGCCCACCATCCTGCTGTCCATGGGCTGCCCAGGCATCCTCTCTGTGACACGTTCCCCAGGCATCCCTCATCCCCCTGCTGGAGTGCTTTGTATGTTCCGTGCCCCAACATAGATGGAAGATAGAGTTTAGGAGCCCATAAATGCCCTAGTCCAGCCACTTACTAGTTGAGCATTCATTCCATTAATATTTGTTGAGCACAGTGCCAGGCACATTTTAAAGTGCTGGATAAGCAAGCTAAGCAGGGCTCCTGCCACCCAGGAATTTGTATTGAAATTGAGGGGAGACAGACGATGAAATTCAAATAAGAAAAAAATCCAACTTGCAATAAGTAGTTATACAAAGAAAAGGACACAATAACCAAATAGTAAGCCATTGAGACGGGATGGTATTGATGGGGGAACTTGAAATAGAAAAGCTGGGTGAGTTCTGTCTGAAGAGGTGCTTCTCAGCAGGGACCGGTATCAGGAGAAGGAGCCAGGAACCTAGTGAGCTGAGAAAAGAGAGTTCCAGGCAGAGCGAATGGCATGTGCAAAAGTCCTGAGGCAAAAATGAGCTTGGTGTGTCCCAGGGACAAGAAAGAAGAGAGGGTGAGTGTAGCTCAGCGAATAGTATGGGGAGTGATACCCTGAAGGTGGAGAGGTAGGCAAGGATCCAGACCACTGGGGCATTAGGTCATGGTGGATTTTATACCAAATTCAATGACAAATGCGTGTGAGGTTTTAGGCAGGAGAGAAGCACAATCCGATTTACATTTTAGAGGAACATTCTGGCTGCTGCAGGGAAATCAGGAGAGAGATGCTGATGACTTGGACTCCGGTGATAGCTGTACAGATGGCGAGAGACAGTCTGCTTGGGGATGCATTTGGAAATGAAGACAATAGGACTCACTGATATATTACATGTGAGTTAGAGGAAGGAAGCATCAAAGATAAGCATGAGAAAGTCACTTACCTGTGATGAACTCTGGTGTACTCCCTGTAAAAATGGTTACATATTTTGATGGCTGTTAAACAATGTAAAGACTAATTAAATGTGAACCTGGTATAATTAAATGTAAACCTGGCCCTGACGATTTGGATCTTATTTTGGCAACAAAACAAATAAGCAAAAGCTTACCCGTAGTGCCCTAGCCTGCCAAGGACACTAATTTGGTGGAGATTGTTGGACCCACCCTGTTCCTTGTGTCCTCTTAGCTTCTGCATGTGCAGTCCTGGGACACCAATCTCCTTTTCATCCTCCTTCAGCTAGCACATTCCTTCCTGGTCCTCGGGTCCCAGCTAGGTCTGGATAATCAGGACTTCCTCGGACGAGACTGAGTTCTCCTTTCATCCTGCTACTGAAATTGCTGGGCTGCTTGGCTACTTCTCTTCTTAGTTTATAGCTCTTTCAGGACCAATCTAAATCCCCACTGCCCAGTAGAGTTTACAGCTCATGGCAGACACCCCAGCGTATTGACTAGGTCAAGAAGCCTCCTCCCTCCATTCCCCAGTCTCCTAGCTACCTTACTGTTCTCCTTTGGGACTGAACTCAGTCCTCTTTGTCTGCTCAAATCTCAGTCAGTACCCAGTTCAGGAGCCCACTGCTCCAATGAGATGCCGATGTTTCTCTCCCTGGAACTGTGTGCTTTCCTTACTGTTCTCTGCAGAAGAATTGACAGGGCAGGTCTGACATGCTATCCTTAGAAAAGCCTGCTTGCAAGGTTGGACTTTGGCTGGTAAGCAGGTCCTTATAGTCATAAACTACTTTCCCAGAATGAGTGGCTTGCTCTGCTTAGACTGTTTGTGATGAATACGTGCTTTCCTTCTAGGAGACTGGAGTTGTGGTCTATACGAGGCACATGCGTAGGTGTGTGCCTACGTGACCCGTCCCCATGATAATCTTGGACACCAAGTTTCTGATGGGCTTCTCTGGGCAGGAAGATTACATGTGTGTTGTTGCATTTTATTGCTGGGGGCGGAGTGTGTGCTGTCTGCTCAGCCTTGGGAAGGAGAGAGCATGAGGAAACCTGCACATGGGTTCCTCCAGAAGCCACCTGTGCTTTTTCCCCCTTATGATCCAGCTTCATATCCTTACTACATCTTTGTAATCAATATTAGCCATGAGTACTATTATATGCTGAGTCTCGTGAGTCCCCCTATTGAACATCTAAACATGGTTCTGGGGACCCCTGGAGCCTGCTCATTTGGAATCTTAGCATTACTGTACCATTATGTGACTGCTTTTTATTGTGACATAATGAATTCTTTGTATGTAGGCCTTGTATCCCCTCCCACAAGATCCCAAAAGACAGAAATATACCTTATAGGTACTTCCATCTTATACAAGTCATTGCACAAAACACTCAGCAGAAGCCCAAGAAATACCTGCTGAGACAATGAATGAATAAATGAAAGAAACATCAAGGCCACCAATGTTTGGGGCAGTGGCCTCAAGGCAGCCTGTGTGAGCAGATAGCTGACATGCTTTATTGCATATAGCACCTGGTGTCCTAACTCCTGGGGCAAAAGAAAGCTGAATTGATCTGGTTCCAGTAAGGTTTCCAAGTAACTCCTGGCAGCAGAAGGCAGCCAAGGAAGGATCTGCTACAACTCCCAGGAGACAGAGACTGCTGTGCACAAATGCAGGAAGAAACATGGATGGCAGACCCAGAGCTGTTTGCAAACTGTACATCTAGAGCCCAGGGATTCACATCCTCAGCATTTTACCTCGTACCAGATGGCTTCAGAACAGCTGTTTGTTTGTATATATGTACCACCCGAAGTGTAGGGAGGTGGTCATGTTTGCATGTACACATAGACACTTCTCTACATTTACTTGCAAAATTAATGAGTGGACATATATGCTTACATATGCATGAACAGACATGTTTCACATATGCCAGTGTGTGTGTAAGCTCCTATGAGTTTTCATAAGCTTGCGAGCATAATTACATGATTTCGTGCATTTGGAGTATATGGGCAAGTGTATTTGAATGCATGCAGGAACGTTGGAGTGAGTCTATGTACACATGTGCACATGCATACTGATCTCCCCTTATCTTCTTTGCACTGAGCACAGACAGCTGCTTTAACAACAGTTGCAGCTGAGCAACTGTACTACTGCTGTGGCCTCATCACGCTATTAGGATTGCTTCAGCCCTTTCAGGATTACCAGTGCTCAGTGCAGTTTAAATATGTCTCCAGGCTTAATCCCTAAACAAAGATGCAATGATTTCTGCTAAATATGTTGGATTATTTATTAAGATAAAGGCAAGGATATGAGAAGCCATGTCTGGTGGGACACTGATTGCCATTCAAGATGGGAGATCGTGAAACCAGATGCACCCCCACCCCTGGAGGGAGGGAGGAAGTTAAAGGAAAAGTAAAGTCAGTGGATGATTAAAACAGCCTGATTGCTAGAGGCAGAGTGGCCACGGTCATGACTGACAGCAGCTCATGCACATATACCAAGGTAGGGAAGAGGAGAATCACCAGCACCTTCACTAGTCCTGGGATAAGGCTCTAGCCATTCAGCAAGGATCATGAACCAGGAGCCAGACCCCGAGTGAGACTCCTCTGTGAGAGTACAAAGGACAGTAAGCAGCTTCTGCTTTCAAGGAATTTCCCGTTGAGTGATGGGCTAGGGGAATAGAGAGAGCCATTGCTAGCCCAGAGGAAGTTTCTGGACAAATTGGGAAGATGTTCTTCATTCTCCAGGTGCACACAGCCATGGACCAGGAAGCATAGCTAGGGAAGCGGATCCAGGGGATTTCAGCTCATCAGGTACCCTTGTATAGTGAGCCTGGATGAGCAGATGTAGCACCTTGAGCCCATTGAGAGAAGGCCAGAGGGGTGAATATGGGTGAAGCATGGCCTGGTCCACGGAGCAGGCGGGCCAAAGAAGGATCAAAGAGATTGCGTCTCACCTTGAGTCTGCCACCTCTGGAGCCACAGTGCTTCTTTCTCCTCTGTCCCATTTCCCCCAGCCTTCCTGCTGATTTCCACAGGCAGTTTTTGGTGCATAGAAACAGCTCAGACTTGGAATCTGGAGATGGAGTTATAGCCAGAAATAGCTACAGCTTTCTGTGTGAGCTTGGATGAGTAACTGAACTTCACACTTGTCTCTTCAGTAAAATGGGGTGACAGTTTTTTGTGTTTAAGTCCAAATGAGATAGTAATTATTCTGCAAGCCCATGTGTGTAATCCATGCTAGATGCCATGGGGGGAAATGAGAAGTCACAGTCCTGACCTGAATGAACATAATATTCACGTGCTTACTGATATGATTGGATTAAATCCGTTGCTCCATTTTTTTTTCGAGTTGCCCCCTCTTGTTCTTTTTATATCTTCTTTTGTAGTGACTAATTAAAAAAAATTATACCCCCTTCCCCTTTTGGTAACCATAAGGGAGGTTTTCTATGTCAGTAAGTCTGTTTCTACTTTGTAAATAAATTCATTTGTATCATTTTTTTAGATTCCACATATAAGTGATATATGATATTTATCTTTCTCTTTCTGACTTACTTCACTTAGCAAAATAATCTCTAGGTCCATCCATGTTGCTGCATATGCCATTATTTCATCCTTTTTTTTGGCTGAGTAGTATTCCGTTATCTTCTTTATCCATTCATCTCTTCTTTATTCATCTGTCTGTGGACATTTGCTTTGCTCCCATGTCTTGGCTATTGTAAATAGTGCTGCTATGAACATTAGGGGACATGTATCTTTTCAAATTAGAGTTTTCAACTTTTTCAGGTATATGTCCAGGAGTGGGATTGCTGGGTCATATGGTAGCTCTATTTTTAGTTTTTTAAGGAACCTCCATACTGTTCTCCATAGTGGCTGCACCAATTTCCATTCCCACCAACAGTATAGGATGGTTCCATTTTCTCTACACCCTCTCCAACATTTATTATTTGGAGATGTTTTGAGGATAGTCATTCTGACTGGTGTGAGGTGATACCTCATTTTAGTTGTATTGATTAATTTTTATTACACTATATTATCTCTCTTGTTGACTTATTAACTATAACTATTTGTTGTATTATTTTAATAATTATTTTTAAGTTATAGGTTACATCTTTAACTTATCAGTCTACCGTAAAAGGTTATTGTACCATTTCACATATAGTATAAGAACCTTTCAATGGTATATGTCCGTTTCTTCTTTGTTCCACTGCTGTCAGGTATTTTCCTTCTACACATGTTATATACACAGCACTACATTTTTTTTCTAGTTTGTATCTGCTAATCCCAAACTCCCAATCCATCCCTCCCCACAGCACTACATTTTTGATTTAAACAATGAATTATCCTTTAAAGTGATGTAAATAAAAAGAAAAAAATTATATACACATACTTACTCACATAGTTACCATTTTCTGTATTCTTCACTCCTTGGTATTGATATGTATTTCTATTTAGTATCACTTTATTTTTGCATTTCTTGTAGTTCCAAGTGTTCTATATCAATCTCAATAAAAATCTTAATAAGCTTTTGGATAGAAATTGAAAAGTCAAGTCTAAAATTCACATGGACATGCAGAGGATCTAGAATAGCCAAACAACTTTGAAAAAGTTGACGAACTAACACTACTTAACTTCAAAACTTACTATAAAGCTGCAATGATCAATACAGTATGATTTTGGCATAGAGACAAATAACTCAATTGCACAGAATAGAAAGCCCCAAAATAGACCAACATGAATATGGACTACTGATTTTTTACAAAGTTGCAGAGGAAATTCTGTGTAAAAAGGATAGTTTTTCAAAAAGTAGTGCTGGAAGAGTTGAACATCCATATGCAAGAAAATAAACTTCGATCCATATCCCTAACCACATTAATAAATTAACTCAAAGTGGATCATAGACCTAAATGTAAAACTTTATTAAACTTCTCGAAGGAAACTTAGGGAAAATCTTTGTGACTTAGGGTTAAGCAAAGACGTCTTAGGTATGACACCAAAAGCTTGTTCCATTAAAAAAATGATAAATTGAACTTCATCAAAATGAAAACGTCTCTTCTTTGCAAGTCTCTGTTCAAGCAATGAAAACACATACCATACCCTGGGAGAAAATATTTGCAAGTTACATATCTGACAAAGGATTTGTATTTAGAATATATTAAGTAACTCTCCAAACTCAATAGTAAGAAAACAAAGAGACAATTTTTTTTAAATGGGCAAAAGATTTGAACAGACACCTTACCAAAGAGATAGACACATGGCAAAAAAAGCAACTGAAAAATTTCTGAGCAATATTCAGCATTAGAGAAATGCAAATTAAAACACAATAAGAAGCCCCTACATACCTATTGAAATGGCTAAAATTAAAAAATTGATATTACTAAGTATTGGAGAGGTTGTGAAGAAACTGGAACTCCCATAAGTTTTGCTGGGAATGTAAAATAGTACAACCACTTTGGAAAATATTTGAATATTTTATTTAAAAATTTAAAAATGCACATGTCATATGATCTAGCCATTTCATTCCTAGGTATTTAACCTATGAGAAAGGAAAGTCTAAGTCCATACAAAGGTTTATTCTTGTGTGTTCATAGTGGCTCTTTTTATAATACCCCCAACTAGCAACTATATAAATGTCCAACAACAGGTGAGGGGATCATTCAACTGTGGTATATCCATACAGTGGGATACTACCGGGCTATAAAAAGAAATGATTTATTGCTATTTTGTCACCCATGTGATAAATGTCAACATGGATGAATCTGAAAATAATTATGCTGAGTGAAATAAAAAAAATAAAAATAAAAAAAAGACCAAAAAAGAATACATCCTGTCCAATCCCATCTTTATAAATTAATGGAATATACAGTCTAATCTATAATGAGAGATCATGGGTTCCTTGGCAATAGTAGGGTTATTGGTGGTGGAGTGAGGAGAGAAGGAAGGAGGAAAAGTGGCAGGAGGGAAATTTGGGGGGCTTTATATTCATTATAGTGATTATGGTGATGGTTCACGGGTGTACCATATGTCAAAACTTATCAAATGGTTCTCTTAAACATGTACATTTTACCCTTTGACTGACTTCATCCAATTCCTCCTTCCAATTATAAGATAAATAAACATTAGAAATGTAATGTACAATATTAGCAACATAATTAACACCGCTGTACATTATATATGCAAGTTAGAGTAAATCCTGAGTTCCCATCACAAGGAAAAATATTTTTTTTCTATTTCTTTAATTTTGTATCTATATGATGATGGATATTCACTAAATTTATTCCGATAATCACTTTATGATGCATGTAAGTCAAATCATTATGCTGTACACCTTAAACTTGTACAGTACTGTATGTCAGTTATCTCAAAAAAAAACTGGAAGAAAAAATATGTGCAGTTTATTGTATGTCAGTTATACCTCAATAAGGCCGTTGAAGAAACTAAAAATAAAATAATAGATAGGTTTTGATTAATTGATAGCAAAGGCAGGAGGCTTTATACTGGACATCTAGAGATACTCTACTCAGGGAAATCCATATTTGTCAATTCACTCCACATGATGTTTATATAATTCTCATTAAACAAGTAATAATAATGATGCTAAAAAAATTCATTGATGTGACCCATAGAGTGGATGTACTTATTGTCCATAAATTAAACATCTTGTGGGGGGAAAGCCAACCAGAAAACCTTTAAGGTGAGATACAAGGATAACTGATGTCACAGATGATCACCGTCAAGTCAAAGGTAGATTTGGCACATTGGGAAGACTTGAAAAAAATGCTGAATTTACTCCTTGAAAAGACATCAGATACCTATTCCAAATACTCCTCTGCACTGAGCGTAAGCTGAAGCCTGCCTTGCTCTCTCTGACTGGCCTGTTATCCACAGAAGAGACTCAGGAAAGTGTGCGTAATGCAAGGGCTGTGCAGACCCACTCAAGAGCATCGTCACACTGAGACAAGAAGATCATGCCCTTTTTGCCCTCTAGGGAGACTACACGCCTTTAGGAAAACAAGACTGAGGGATGAGGCCCCACCAGTGGAGAGCAGCATCCCAAAATGGCACAAGGTGATAAATGCTGGCAGAACCCCCTCTGTAGTCCTCCATTCCTGCACTTTGGAAGATAGTTTCCAGCCATTAGTCACAGTTGCCTTTTCTGCAAACCTGAAAATGGGAGGACCTGGAGTGCCCAGTGAAGAAAAGCCTATGTTCCAGTGCTCTGGGTTTAGGTGGGTTTTCAAACTGAACAAAGTGAATCAAAACAATGGAAGCTGTCCTGGATCCCCCCACACCCTTTTGTGGGTTTTTATCACACCATTTGCCCACCTCACTGGTCCTTCCAGGGTCTCTGAGTTTTGGCTAGGTCACCACCACATCACACTTCTAGGTCTTTCTCTAGCAATTCTAGCCTAAGCATGGATAATTCCCCATTACTTTGGTTTATTCTATAAAATTTTGGAGTTTTTGAGAAAGAACTTTACTAAGGGATGCAGAGAAAAATAAAATAAGCCAGACAGGGAAAAAATGTGAACAAAAAGAAATGATGAAATAACAGAGCAAAGAGCTTTACCTTATTGTAGTCAGAGCATACTGGCTACTATAGTCTAATGGGCATCCAGGGTTCAATTCCTTCATTCAGTTGCACTGGACCCTGAGGGGAGACCCAGCTTCTCAAACTCCAGACGCAAGGCTAATTTCAGTTGGTCCTGACCCTGAGTCTGGAGTGACCTCTTGGGATGTGAGCCCTGTGGCCTCTCTGTGAGCCCCCAGCTGCACCTACTATTTTGAACCTCATTTTTCTCATTGATAAAGTAGGTATGAAAATCATCATCTGGACCATGTGGAGGACTTATATAAAGGCCTCTCTTCATAATGGACAGCAGTGGTTTTATCTGTAAAGAACACTCACATGTTAGGTGTTGGGGGACCTGATCCTATTTCCCATGTATCCTGCTCCAGGTGGAGGCTCCTCCATCAGGAAAGCTCTTTGGGCTTCTGTCCCTGTACTCTGACCACCCTGATTGGTGAGCGTGGGAGAAGGCATAGAGCTCATGTGGATCCTTACTTTCTTCTTGTTTCCTTTGTCTCTAGCCAGCCTGCCTACAGGAAGAACGTATTTTCAGCTCTTCCTCTCAGTGCATCTACAAGGGCAGGACTGATTTCCAGAGCTCTCTGAGGCTGGGTAAATAATCAACATCAGAGGTAGAGTTATATAAAGCCAACTGGTCAATCTCGATTAAGATACAGTCTCCAAGCTTGCCTTTATCAGGAATAATGTTAATGCTTTGGTATATTGTCATCTGTCTGATTCCTGAAACTCTCTTACAGTTGGTTCTGAATTCAGGTGAAAGAAAGGAATTATCATTAGTTGAGTACCCTCAACCCCAATGTCTGTTGTTTTTGATTGTTATTATTAAGGGCATCCCAGAATTATTTGATTTCTGAATCCCTGGGAGCGGTGTTCAGTAGTTCCTGCTCCTGGGGAACAGGACTTGAGCTAGGGCTTCTAGAAACCGAAGAGCAAATGCAGACAGCTGCTTGGTACAGTGAGGGAGGGGCTTGGGCTGGCTCAGTTCTTTGTTCTTCTCTGCATGTTTAACTTCACCCCCTTCCCTCACCTTTGTCCCATCTCAGGGTCCATCCACGGCCTTCTCTCTCATTCCAACATTACCCCTCCTTTCTCCTGTTCTCACCACACTGCAGACCTTGAGTTTACGCCTCTCTTTAAATCTCCCCCAAGGAATCTTCCCTTTCTCCTGGCAACTGGTGATTGACTCTCTGGGTGAAGTGAGCAGTGTTGATGTGTATGAAGGACACTCTGGAGAAATAAATTGTGCAGAGGATGAGTGAAGGCTTGAAGGAGAAATGTTGGCTCTGGCAAAGACACAGGAACCCTGGGGGCTGTCCCACTCCCTCTGTGAGTGATGGACCTGTTCAGTCTGAGTTACTGCCACATGCCAGATTATCATTTTGAATCGTTCCATGTGTGTGCAGGAGAGGCAGGCAGGAGCTCACTGCAGCCATTTTAACCATTATCAGGGTTCAATTTTGACATGGGGCGCTTGCTGGTATATAGATACCAGGAGACAGTTTTTTTGACCTGGGTTCCAGAAGTCCACATAGATTAGTAAAAATTAATCATGTCTTGATCAAGTTTGTGACCTTGTCAACAGAGAGACCAGGGAATAGAGGAGGAAGTAGATCTCCAGGTCTATAGGAGTCCCCCTTGGCTCCCCAGACCTGGTAACCAGTTTATAGAAAGCTGGTTAGGTGCTAGATTCACAGGATGTATGCTAGACTTACTTTACTACTGGAAATACACATTCAGAGGCAGGGTGGTGTGGTGGTAAGATCACTCAACTAGGTGTCAGAAGACTGGTTTGAAATTCTGGATTAGCCTCTAACTAGCTGGTTGACGCAAAGTACGTTACTATACCTCATTGAGCCTAGATTTCCATACCTATGAAATGAAGGAAAACTGTACCTGTTTTCTCTTAACCCATAATGGTGTTGTGGGAGTCAAAAGAAAGTGTACATTTCAGATAACTTTATAAGCTGTGAGACCATTTAGCAAACATGAGACTCTATTGGCCTCTGTATCTTCCTTTTTCTTACTTCCCTTCCCTTATCCCCATCTGTCCCTTCCGCCTTCACATCCTAAAGCCTTTTTTGCAGCTGCCTAAGTTGCTCCCAGGGTGTCTCATGGAAGATTCCTCTGTACTCTGCTTACATCCTCTGTGCCCAAATTCAAATATTTTTATTCTGTTAATTTTCCTAGGGGCTGTAGGGTCCTCAGTCACCCAAAGTAAAAATTGTCTCAAGGTATGGCAATAATGATGTAATTTTCACCCTTAGAGGATGTGCTAATTCATAGTATGCAATACTATGAAACAATGGATCTCTATTGTAGGAATTTCAGGCAGACATCCTAAAGTCATTGCTCTTCAAGCCCTCCAAGACTTCAGGTCAGGTTAGCTGGGTGGAAACAGACAGATGAAGAATCCACAAAGCTCACCGGTGCTGGAGACTGTCTCCCAGCACTTGCCCACTGTGGGGAACCAAGGGAGTTGCCATGTGCATTAAGCATTCTGGTCCAGGAGCATAGTCTTAGAGAAGCCCTCTAAATATTGCATTCAGGTTTGATCTGCTTTTGAACTTGCTAGTGTTTCTTCATACCTGGAATGTCAAACTGAAGGCTCAGAGCACAGTGCTAAAGCCCAACCTGTAGCTGCTTTTACATGCCCTGAGAGGAAGTGCCTGCAACAAAAACTAGTCAAAGCCTGTATTTAACTGGTGCATCATTCATACTTTAGTAGGTGTTGTGGATCGATCAGAACAGAGAGACTCTGGGGAAGCTCAGCCTGGACAGGAAAAAATGGCTTGGAATGCAAGAAAATCCCTCAAAGACAGGCAAGAATTCCATCTTTTAGTAATCTCTTTATTCATCGATCGATCAAATCATTCATCCCTCACCAAAATACATTGCGGTTTTCAGTGTTCTAGGCACATCCTAGCTGCGGGGAATCCAGCAGGGTTTCAAGGAAGAGGATGAAATATTTGAATGAGCCTGAAAGGAACAAAAGTATCTTGGTAGGGAGAGATATGGACGATAACACACACATTGCACCTATAAGAACACCGCTAGTAAAAGCTAAGGAAATTGATGGAGTGGTAAGTTAGTTGTGGGGGAAGAAGTGAGGGATGAGGCCAAAACTGTGGATAGAATCAGAATTCAGAGGACCAGATATAGCATACCAAGGAATCTATACATTTTGCTGAAGGCAATGAGGATCCGTGTGGGTTTTTAAAGTAAAGACATGACACGGTTATACTTGTGGCATTAGAAAGCCAACCCTAGCCACAGCATCAAGAAAGTGGTAAAGGTGGTAGAAATGAGAATGAAGACGAATACAGGGAACAGTTAAGAGATAACTGTCACAGACATAACAAGGGACCCAAACGGGCAATGACAGTGAAAGTGAAAAAAAACGTGATGAAATCAAGAGAAGCTCTGGAGGTTAGATTACTGTAACTAACCTGGCAGCCACTTGGATGTGGGACTTGAGGGAGAGAGAAGGGACCAACTTGGATAACTAGAAGGATGGAAGTGAGAAAATGTACACAGGAGCAGGAGAAGGTGGTGGGGAAGAAGATAGGCTCTGTTCTGGCCATGGTGAGCTTGATGTTTAATCCTATGAGACATTCAAGGCAAGCTACCTAAGTAGGCATTTGGATAGGCAAACTTGGATCCCAGGAGGGCAGCCAGGCTTCAGGATGGATGTCTGCATTGAGCACACATTATTTCATGGTGCTCAGGTCTCCTGTCAATAACTGGAAACTCGAAGTTGTGGGAAAAAGGTTGAGGAAAAGAAAGGGGCCAATTTCTTCCTTCTTTCTTCCCCTTTTCTATTTGGCTTTTTTCTTCTGCTTGCCAGCATTTTCTTACTCTGATCAGCCATGCCCATGCTGCCCACCTGGCTCTGTCTATCTCCCTATCTTGATGGAATAAAAGATAAGAGGGAAGGGGCTGGCACAGCAGCCATGAGATGGGGAGAGGCCCTAAGGCAGGGGGAGAAGAGAGAAGGACGATTCCCTACAGAAAACTGGCTGTGGCTGAATGCGGATGGAACCCTATCAATTGGTACCTATTTGTGAATGCTTATACCATGGTTCCACACAGGATTATGGACACTAGATAGCTTAATTTTTTTTTCTTGTTTTTCCCAGTTCACCACCATTTCTGCTTCCCCTACCAATTATGTGGTTTCCACCCCTGGGTCCAGAGCCTGACATGCCCTGCCCACTTCTGCATTTTGCTAATGGCGTTTATCTCATGGCAATGCCCTTCCTCCTTCTCCCTCTCACTGACATAAGCCTTACCTGCTTTGGGGGTCCAACCCAAGCGCCGACTTCTCCAGACCACCTTACCCAATTATTCTAGCCCACTCAATTATTCATCCTCCTTCACTGGATGAAGAGCACACACACTTGAGGACTTAATTATATATCTCCCATATTGTTTCTTAATGATTTCAATAAATTTCAGTTCCTTGGGGGAGAACATAGTCTTAACCAGAGTTAAAAGCTGGAAGAGCTCTTGGAGACCATTGGCCCTTATTTCTGAGTGTCTGCAGTTCTCTCCTTGCCTCTGCACTGCCAGGGCTGCCCTTCTGGGGCGTTGATGTAGGTAACTGGTACAAAGAAAGGCGACGAATCCTAGAAAGTCTGAGACTTTTTCATTAGAAAAGACAGTGCTACTTGAGAGAGAGAAGAAATAAATAGCTCCAGAAAAGTTGAAAAAAGGGATGAGGGAAACAAGAACAGCCTGGGTTTGCCTTGGCTAGAGGTTTGGGGAATTTGGGGGAGCACATCTGGTGGGTAACTGCTGTTCTGTTGTGAGAAGGACCAGGCTGAAGAATGGGTGGAGACAACTTGGATATTTCATAAACTATCCAATATCCAAGTTTGTCATAAAATGCAAAGTCTTGGGGGCATATTCAACTATGAAAACTCTTTTTTCCCTCTCCTTGTTATTACAAAGGAATTCAGTTGTGATTCAGTTGCAATTAATAAAATATAAAATAAATTATAAGTAACTGTGTGTCAAGAATATCTTAAAATCTTATTGTCTTTGAAAACAGTGAGCACCCTCTGGGAAATTTTAGAAAAATGTGTCAATAAAATTTTTAATGAACATGAATTGTGTGCCTTGCTTATGCTACATACTGTGGGCAATTTCAAAAAACAAATCAATAAAAATATTATTTAAAGTATTGGTTACAAATCAGGGACATTTAAAACTATACAGTTACAAGGAAGAAGGTGATGATCATCTGTATACCACCACCTAAAGGCTAATGTTTTAACATTTTCCAAAGAAAAATACATGCATACAGATGGCCAACAGGCACATGAAAAGATGACAAACATCACTAAACCATCAGGGAAATGCAAATCAAAACCACAACAAGACACCACCCCACATATGTCAGAATGGCTATTACCAAAGAGACAGCTAATAACAAGTGTTGGTGAGAAAGTGGAGAAAAAGGAACCCTCTTGTCCCGGTGTTGAGAATGTAAACTGATGTAGCCACCATGGAAAACATTATGGAGATTCCCCCCAAAAATTAAAAATAGAACTACCATACGATCCAGCAATTTCACTTCTGGGTATTTAACTGAAGAAAAAAAAAAACAACACTAGTTCAAAAAGGTATGTATACCTGAGAATTACCTGGTGGTGCAGTGGTTAAGAATCTGCCTGCCAATGCAGGGGATATGGGTTCGATCCCTTGTTGGCGAAGATCCCATATGCCGCAGAGCAACTAAGCCCAGGCACCACAACTACTGAGCCTGCATTCTAGAGCCTGTGAGCCACAACTACTGAGCCCACATGCCAAAATTACTGAAGCCCACGCGCCTAGAGCCCATGCTCCACAACAGGAGAAACCATTGCAATGAGAAGCCTGCACACAGCAACAAAGACCCAATGCAGCCAGTGTTAAATAAATAAAATAAATTAATTTAAGTAAATTAAATTTAAATTTAAATAAGTTAAATAAATAAAAAATTTTAAAAAGATACGTACACCCCTATGTAACAATGCTCCGTTATTTACATTAGCCAAGATATGGAAACAACCTAAGTGCTCATCAATAGATGAATGGATAAAGTAGATGTAGTATATATATATACAATGAAATATTAGCCATAAAAAAAGAATGAAATCTTGCCACTTGCAATAACATGCATGGACCTAGAAGGTATTATGCTTAGTGAAATAAGACAGAGAAGGACATATACTGTATAATTTCACTTATATGCAGAATTTAAAAACGAAACAAAACAAATGAACAAACAGCAAAACAGAAAGAGTCATAGACAGAGAACAAACAGGTGGTTGCCAGAGGGGTAGGGGATGGGGGGAAGAGAGAAGTAGGTGAGGGAGATTAAGGGATACACACTTCCAATGGCAGCATAAATGAGTCACGAGTGTGAAACGTACAGTGTGGGGAATATAGTCAATAATTATGTAATGTCATTGTATGGTGACAGATGGTAACTAGACGCATCGGGATGATCGTTTTGAAATGTACAGAAGTATTGAATCACTATGTTGCGTAACGGGAACTAACATAGTGTTATAGGTCAATTATACTTCGAAAACAAACAAGCAAGCAAGCAAACAAATTCATAGAAAAAGACATTAGATTTTTGGTTACCAGAGGCAGGGAGGCGGTTTGGGTGTGGGGAAGGAGAGTTGAATGCAGTTGGTCAAAAAGTCCAAACTTCCAGTTATAAGATACATAAGTACTAGGAATGTAATGTACACCATTATAAATACAATTAACATCGCTATACATCTATACAAAAGTTGTTAAGACAGTAAATCCTGAGTTCTCATCACAAAGAAAAAAATATCTCTTTTCTACTTTAATTTTGTATCTATATGAGATGATGAATTTCACTAAACTGATTGTGGTAATAATTTCATGATGTGTGTAAGTCAAAATTATTATGCTGTACACCTTAAATTTATGCAGTGCACTATGTCAATTACATCTCAGTAAAACTGGGAGAACAAAAATAACAGCTTAGCTTTTGTCCTTGAGTTTTTTTTTTAAGAAAAAACCTTTTTGTAAAAAAATGAATGAATTTTTAACTTTTTATACAAACATAGGAAAACACAAATCATCTGTAGTAAAAAGATCACTACAAATCCTACCATCTAGAAATTATCATCATTATTACTAGATGAATATCATTCTGAGCATGTTTTTCTGCAAATATACAGATAGAAGGGGGAAAAGTGGGGACATACTTTTAGGGAAACAGAGTTACATAATAGATCCTATTTTAAAATAAATGTAATTAATTTAATTTTACTTGAACTTAACTGAAGAAAAAGAACTTGATGTTAAATTGTAAGAATCTCTGAATTTCAAATAACTTTATCACCACAGGGAAGAGCTTTTCCTAAAAGATTCTTTTAAGTTCAAAAAAGGAGATTTAAAAACATTGAGTTATGATTTTTAAGTGACATTTGCCCCCTTTAATCTCTGTCTCTCTTTTTAAAATTTAATTAAAATTTTTGTCCTCAATATTCTCAATATTCTCAAAAAGTATCTAGGCTACTTTTCTATGACAGTAATTTGGTTCCCTACTTATCAATGGATTTATTGGTTACAAATGATGTTTTGGAACCAGTTCATTTCTTCTCGTTAGGGCTTCAATCTCACTTTCCATGCAGTTTTGTTCTTTTATTATTTCATCCACAACTGCTTGTTTTGTTGACAATTTCTATAACAGAGGTTGGTAAACTTTTTATCGATATAGTGAGATAGTAAATATATTAGGTTTTGTGGGCCATATTTGTAACTGCCCAGCTTTGCATTATAGCATGAAGGCAGCCTCAGAATGCACCATCTAGTGGGCATGGCTGTGTGCCAATAAAATTTTATTTACAGAAAAAGATGATGGGCCAGTTTTGTGTCTGTTTGCTGTCCACTAGTGTGGGAAAGAGAAGATAGCTTTCTTTTAAAAAAAAAAGTCATTGTGTTGCATAGTAGGTGAGAGAAATTCTTGCAGTTTCCAGCAATGATTTTAACACAGAAATACTTGCATTTTTCTGTCCTTTTGGGATATCAGTCTTGTGCTTCTAGATATGACATGGTGCTGAGACTGGCCACAAGGCAGAACAGCTTTACCTGGGTTGCACGTAGATGGGAAGATTTAGGCTCAGAGAAGTGAATTATCCTTCTCAAAGACACATGAAATATTAGTCTTAGAAATGAGACTTGAGCGGAGATCTTAAAATTTTTTTTTCTAAAGTTTTTACTGAGGTAAAGTTCATAAAACATAGCATTCAGCATTTTGAAGTCAACAATTCAGTGGCATATAGTACATTCACAATGTTGTGCAATCACCACTTCTATCTACCTCCAGAACATTTTTATCACTCCAAAAGGAAGCTATGCATTCAGTGAGCACTCACTTCCCAGGCTTCTCTGACTCCAGCCCTGACCACCAGCAATTTGCTTTTGGTTTCTATGGATTTACCTGGTCTACATATTTCATATGAATGGAATCCTACAGTACACAACCTTCTGTGTGTCTTCTTACATTAAGCATCCTGTGTTTGACATTCACCCATGTTGTAGCATGTATCAATGCTTCATTCCTCTGTATGGCTGAAACATAGTCCACTCTGAATGTAACACAGCTTATCCATTCAAACATTGATGGGCTTTTGCGCTGTTTCCATCTTTTAGCTATTGTGGGTACTGTTGCTATGAATATACATGCAGATGTATTTATCTGAGTCCCTTTTTTCAATTCTTTCAGGTATATTCTAGGCGCAGAATTGTTGAATCATATCATTCTATGTTTAACTTGAAGAATTGCCAAACTTTTCCCCAGCAGCTGTCTTTTATATTCCTCCCAATGATGTATGTGGGTCCCAATTTCTCCACAACACTTGCTATTTTACACTTTCTTTTGAACATGGATTTTTGACTTTCAGTGCTCTTATCTTAGGAGGTTACAGGATTTTCCTTACATTTGCACTTGTTTGATTTCTGTAATTATGGTACCTAGCATAATTCAAGGCACATAATCTGTGTCATTAAATACTTTATTGATATATTTTCTCCTAAAAGGCTGAATTCCCAGGAAATGTTCACTATATCAATGACAGAATTTCAAAATACTGTTTAAGTTAATTGTAATTTATTATATTATGAAGTTTGATATTACAGTAGCTGTAACAGTTGAATCTCTTTATTATTCTCCTTCTGGGAGGATGAGGAAGGTCTGAGCGCCCATCTGCTAGGGTTGCTGTGGAGGTGTTTACTTCCTTGGGTAGGATTTTGGACAAGAAAGCTTGCTAACGTCCTTTCCAACTACGTTTTTAAAATTAGAATTTGAATATTTATAGAGGCCTTCCTGAGAATGTACAAAACCCTGAGAACATTGTAATTCAAAGTTTAAAAAATGCACTTTGTTATCTTGCCACATTAGAGTGGAATGGGAACTGGTGTCCAAAAATCCAACCTAGGTGGGATGTCACAAGTCAAAATGCCAAGGATCACTGCTCTGTGGGGAGCTAGCAGAATGCAGAGGGTAAGTGACTCTCCCAGCTTGACTCCCCAGATCTGTAGCAGCCTTCCAGAGCATCTCCCGGCTCTGGCTGCTGTTAGCTGGCCCATCTCCTTGGAATCTGCAGCCTCATAAATATGCCAACAAAACTGGCCTGTGCATGTTGCCCAAGCCCGACTTACCCCCCAACAAGAAGAAGCATAAATCCCTTTGCATCTGTGCCTGTAGCTCTGCTGCACTTGGACCCATCCTGAAAGTCACTATTGGCTCTTTGAAAGAAAATATTCTTTCTCCATGGTCTTCTCCATCTTTGACAGACAGCCTCACCCCGTGCACCCAGTGAGGACATTTTAGAAAGGAACCTTCTTCTTTGAGGTTGACATTACCCCAGGGAAAAGAGGGTTCCTCTTGGAGAGGGTGACCGTAGAAAAACCCCTATGTAAAATGGGGCTGGCACCTACCTCTCCCAATGAACAGTGCTGCAAATCAAGCAGGCCTTTTGCAGTATATACATATGGAATGAGGTTTATTTATGAGTGGGAAGAAACCTATAAAGAAGAGTTATTAAGTCCAGGAGGAGCTGATTTATGTCATAGTAAAATTCAGACTATAGTTCAGCCAGAGGAATGACAGTCTCTGACAGGTGTCCATGAATAAATTCCCCTTCTTCTAAAGCATTCACTTCTCTTTGCTAGCCACTGGCCAAATTCTTCAGCTGGCTTGAGGAATTTTCCCTTCCTGCCCTTCTCCTAATTTTCTTCTTCTTGATGATCTTTACAGCTCCAGGAGATGAGAGGGAGGAGGGCCAATCCACCAGCAGCTTTGAGAAAACCGTGGATTTTCATCACCCCATGCAAATTTTCAAAGCCTGGAAACTGAGCTGTGTCTCTTCAGGATGGTGAAGTCTGGCTAGGAGATCTGAGGAAGCCCAGGTAGGTGTCAGCATGGAAACCTGGTTTCTGTCAATAAACACGTGAGATCAGAGCATCCCCTGGGGCTGGAGGGCACAGAGTCCTGCCTTTTAAGACTCTGTGGGTAAGAAGTGTTTAATGAGATCCTGGCCTCCAGCAGCCATTGCCTCTAAAAAGCTCAACATACTCAGATCTTTGGCCAAGAGCTCTGTACCTGAGGGTGGACCAGTGGCTGGCTGTCCTCTGTGGATGCAGGCGACTGGGGCTTCTTTGGACTTCAGACCTCATCTGCATTCAGGTGGGACAGGATGTCCTTCTGGCATCCACTGCAGAGGTTTGTGTCTGCATGTATAATTGCTCAGAAAGCATGGACTGGCTTCTGTTAAATGAAATTGGAATGCTGAATGCATAAATACAGTGAGAATTTAGTGATGGTCTATAGACCATCTCTAACTATGTGTGTGTGTGTGTGTGTGTATGTATGTATGTATGTATGTATGTATCTATCATCTATCTATCTCTATCCATCCATCCACTTATCTATCTTTATACCAATATCTATTTGTTTAACTCTCTATTTGTGTATTAACTTACATAGAAATACATAGAATCCATGACCAAAGTCTCATTACAAAACCTGATCAAATGGAAACTTTGTGATGAACTACATTCTTTCCTTTCTTAAAACAACTTCATGTAGAAATGTTCATGACTAAAAGCAGAGGTAAATATTATACATATAGACACCCCTTGAGGGGTTTCAGTTTAATGTGATGTCAGCCATCTACAGCCTCCCATCAGCAATCCCAAAGTAAGGAGTTAAAAACACTTTCCTCGCTTTATCGACTTGTGTCTCCAAGGCATTTGTGAGCAAGGGTGAGAGGTGGCCTCCATAGCCCTGAGTTTCTCATATCAGTACTCTCAATCATCAGTCGAACAAGGCCCATCCTTTCCATCCTGCTTTCTGATGTCTGGGGAGAGGAGCACCGACCCCGGGATCTTGTCTCGGCCACAGTAGGGCACCTCTAAGATTCAGCCATTCTTCAGTCTCCTCTTCTCCATTCCAGGAATCTAGAAAGTTATTGCAAATGTTGTTACTGATACCATCCAGAGCTGGAGAAAGAGGAGTCTTGTTGTCAAGTCTTAGCTATAAGCTTGGTACTGGAGCAGAAAATATTTGTGGTTTCAGTGTGAGACATTCTTCTCTAGGGAGAGAGCAAGAGAGGACCAGATTCCCTGCATAAAACATGATGGACAAAGTGTCAGAATTCCAGGTCATAGACACAATTTCATGTGTTACCTAGCCATTTGGTGTCCTCTTTCCCATACATGAAGTGGAGTAATATCAAGCAAAATATACCTGATCTCATAAGAACATTCTGGATATCTCTTTGCCTCTCTAAATCTGAGCTGTATTTTTCGTTCTCATTCTCCCATAAATCTCTTGCTGATCCCCCAAGAAAAACTGAACTCTTCTCTTCTTAAGCATCTATATCACTCACTATCTATTCTAAAACAGATATGTTCTAGAACATATCACAAATATTTCACATATTTCTCTTAAAGTTTTGTATGTTTAAGTCTTAATAGCCCAGCAAAGTTGAAAGCAGACCCTTTGTCATATATATGCTTATCTTGGAGTCCCCCAGCCATCCTGCCTCAGTTCTGGGTGTGGAATGAATGAGGCTTCTAGAAACACATGCTGGCCGGCATTGATCCTGTTCCTATTTTCAGATCATTAAATGTCCGAAATTTATCAACCAGGACCCATCATTCTCATGAAGGCCCTGACTTTGTGGTGTGAAGTCTTCTTGCCCAGAAGCCATCATGGAAGATGGGATTAGCACTGACTCGTTTGCCCTGGCACAGACTCAGCACAGCAAAGGTCTATTTCTTGCTCACACCAGAGTCCTGTGCAGGTGGAGTGCCTCTCCTTGGCATGTCTCTTGCAAGAAGCAATTCAAGGATCTAAGCCTTTCACTTCTGACCTGTTGCCTCTGAGGATGCTATGGAATGGTGACAGACAGCAGGAGCATCATGTGGGAGTTTTTAAGGATTGTGACTACTCAGGGTTTATAAATCCTTACATTCCTTCTCCAGGACACGATTTCACAGCCCTCCATCTAATGCACACAAGGTTGGGAAAGGTCATCTTCCTGTGCATCCTTGTGTGTACCCAAAAAGCAAGTGGAAGCCACATGAAAAGCCTGTGGCATCGTCTCTACCGTGGTCGCTGAGACAGGCTCTTGTTCCAGTAACATCAAAGAGGCCACTGAGGCTGGAGAACTGAGAATGAGAGAGTTACCAGAAACCAGGTTGGAGGGCTTGGGATCGGATTCTAAGCGATTGAAAGCCACTGGAAGCTTTTGAACAGAGAAGTGACATGATCAGACTTAGATTTTGAAAAGAACTCAGACGTTATTCCTTTGGCCCTTCCCAGCCTTTCTGGCTCTGGCTGGCCTGTGGAAGGCAGCTGCCCCTTCACCCCATAGCCCCTCCCTCTTATTCTTCTGACATTGCAGAGAAGCAGTCCACCAGCTACAAAAGTGGTGCTCAGCGCATAGGTCAGTCCCTGCAAAACTGTAATAGCAACTCAGTGTGTTTTCTATCTCATTTTTTGTTTGTTGCATTTGAGGGGTCAGAGTTCGCCCATCCCTTCTAATATTCAGTGTCCTTGAACAGTATTGGATGACTTCCTTTAGAAAGGGAAGATGTGCTAAATTCTCCCACACTGCATTACCAGGGGCAACACACATAACCCACTAGGGGTATGTGGATTTTAACAGAGGATACCTGGAGAGGGCAGAAAAGAGTTTAGGGAAATGTATCTTACATAAGAAGAAGCTCCAAGTGCATCAGTGGTACCACAGTTTCCCCTTCTGGTCCAATCACACTAAGAGGGGGGTTGAGAATGCTTAACACGAGCTTTTCAGCTCCAGGATGGTGAACCGTGAACAGACCTCCCCACCAGCCCCAACAGAAGTGCTTCTGCATCTGATGCCGCTGCTCTCCACTCACATCACTCGATAATCCAGTGGCCTGGCAATCTTTCCCCTTCAGCACTGGCAGGAACAACATTCTTTAGAGGTGAAAGTACAGTTTAATTTCTAAGCTCACCCAGGCATGGACTGGGCTGCATAGGAGGCCGATAATGAAATATTGGTGGCGCATATTTGATAATGTGCTGAGCGTATCGGGCACACAGCTCAGGTTGAATGAACACGTTCCTGTGGGAGTCTGCACCTCAGCCTGTCCGGACTGGGGGAAGAGGGTGCTCAGAAAAGCCAGGACTTTGCTTCCTTGTGTTCTTCCTATTCACTTGACAGCCCCTCCTCTAAGCGAGAGACCTGTGGTCCTTCCCTGGCCCCCTCCCCTGAACAAAGGCAGAGGGAGGGGAAGGAGAGGAGAGAAGAGAAAGAAAGAAAAAGCACTACTTCTCCCCCGACTTGCTCTGCTCTAAACGGAGATCCTACAGAGAATGGTATTTCTCTCACTGCGGTTTCCCAGTGACAATGGGGTCAAAGAAAGCATTTTTCAAAAAGAGCTTCTTTTCTCAATTTACGGCAGAGCATCCAGTAGCAAGCAGCAAAATGAAATAGGTCTCTGTTATCTCTCCCCCCAAAAAGAGACAGCCCGTACAAGGGAAGGAGATAATTCGCGTCTAGCTTTTATATGCCTCATAAAACGCATTGTGCAGGCATGTAAAATATATGAGACTGGGCAGACATATGAGGCGGGGAAAGGTAAAACCCTGACTCCTCGTGCTTTTTGGGCTGGAGGACAGCAAAGCAGAGAGCTTTCTTCTTCCTCCTTTTTTTTTTT
Source organism: Hippopotamus amphibius kiboko (assembly GCF_030028045.1). Taxonomy (NCBI): domain Eukaryota; kingdom Metazoa; phylum Chordata; class Mammalia; order Artiodactyla; family Hippopotamidae; genus Hippopotamus; species Hippopotamus amphibius. The sequence goes on from NC_080187.1 coordinate 61,689,101, forward strand.
CCTGAGACTAAAGACAACAACAACTGAGAAGTCCCCCAAATGTAGCCTTTTGATTGACAATGGCAGATGACAGCATAGAGGTGAAAGTAATAATAATAATAATAAAGTAATAAATAGAAATGATATTATAAAGCCTGCTTTTGTTTTTGCTTTTTTTTTTTTTTTTTTTTTTTTTTTTTACTTTGCCCAACTGTGGCTCAACTTGCAACTTGCTGGGATATAGCTTACAACTTCTTGAGTCCTTAGGAGATGAGGTAACCTTAGAGTCTTGCAGTGTTTGATCAGTCCAATCACATGTGTGCTTACAGTATTCAGCTCAAGTGGCATATGCCAATCTGTATGTACACATGCATGTATATAATGACCTTCCAGTCCTAGGTCTCCAGGAACTTACAGGTGCTTTTGCTGGAAGGCAACCTCATGAACATTTATGCTAGGCTCACAGCCATACTCCAGGAAGGAGAATTTGGTGGCATGCTGCAGGTACCTGGCCCCCATGTTAAATGCCCTTTCTTTAGAATGTCTTCCATGATGTCTTTCCTTAACTCTTCCATCAAAGGGCATTAAAGAAACTTAAATGGAGACACATACCAAATTGTTCCTAAGAATTAGCTGAGAAGCAGCTCATGGACTGATGGAGGATGGAGAGCATCTGTTCTCAGAAGACAAGAGAGTTTGGGATTTATAGTCCTTTTGCAAAGTTAAAGCCCAGAGATGAGGACATAAGGTTTCCTGGGTCAATGGAATAGTGGGGATGGATGAGATAAAAGAGAGATATTCCTGCCTTCTTCTCTCTCTCCTTTCCTTCCTTTCTGCTTCCTTCTATCCTTCCACAGATACTCTGAGAAATGCATATGCACAGAATACTATGCAAAGGTTTTAAGGCTGCATAGTCAGAGCCTCCCAGGAATCAATATTTATCAATTCTCTAGACAAGTGCTTCCCCAAAGTAGGGGACTTTTAACAGCACAGATGTATAGTACCTACCCCAGGCCAACAGAATCTGAACATCAAAGGGATAGAGTCGAGTAGTCTGTGTTTTAAAGTTGTACAGAGGCTCTCATGGACAGCCAGAGAAGACCTCCACCCTACTTCACCCTGTGTTCCCAGGAAGGAATCAACTGGCCTGATCCAATATAACCAAAGGACACAGGATTTGGGGTCTGGCAGAGCTTGGTTCCACTCCGGCACTATAATTTTCTGCTTGTGGGCTTTCCCAAGCTTTAGGTTTTTTACCTCTAAAACGTAGGTTATGGGGAATTCCATGGTTGTCCAGTGGTTAGGACTCTGTGCTTTCACTGCTGAGGGCCTAGGTTCAAACCCTGGTTGGGGAACTAAGATCCCACAAGCTGCACAGCACAGCCAAAAATGTAAAGTAAAAATGGTCAGCTGCAATTTCTTAACAAAATAAAATAAAATAAAATAAAATGTAGGTTATGGTAGCACCCAATGTACAGGGTTTTGGTGGGACTGAATGTGGTGATGTAAGCAAACATGCTTTCTAGTCTATGAAGGACTGTGCAGTGTGACCCTCTCTCCTCACCTTCTCAGAGTCTTTCTTCATCTTCTTTCCCTCAAGCTTTGGGAGAGAAGCCGTCCCTCCTCTCTGCTCTACCTGTTCTACTCCTGCAAATGCACCGTATATCCCCTCTCCTTTACTCTCTGTGTCTCCACCAGCCCCTTTCCCTGTCTATACACATGCTTCCATCATTTCATCCTTAAAATCCCTTTCCTCAGTAGTGCTATTCTCTTAAGCTACCATCTTACCTCTCTCCTTTCATTCTCCAATAGACTTTTGAAAATACCCTCTCAGCTCCCATTTTCTCTCTACATCCCTACCCCAGTTCTTAATGGTTGCAACATGTTTTCTAGACCCTCACTACTCCATGGAAGCTACTCCCCAAAAGGTAACCAATGGTCACCAATTGTTGGCAAGGCAACAGTTCCTCTTCAAATTCTCCACAGCATTAAGCAGCATCATTCTGTCCTCTTAGTGGCATTTAATGCACCATGTTGGCTGTATCGCCTTCTTCTCCACCTATGGTTTCAAATATCACCTCTGTACAGATGTTCTCAGATCTCCTATATCTCAAGCTCCAGTTCTCCATTAATAACTACTCACTATATATAACTTTCCGTTAACTCTGAAGAACCATGAAAAAGCTACATGCGTAGCTAAATCTATCATGCCCTTTGCCTATCAATTAGAATGCTTTTGGCTATAAATAGTGGAAGGCTAAACTAAAAATAGCTGAAACAAGAATAAAATTTTATAATATTAAATGCTGATAAGTGTGAGGACAAGATAGTTGTAGGTTTGGTTGATTCAGGGGCATCAAGAGACCAGTTTCTTCTCATTTGTTCATTTTTCCATCCTCAGGGTATTGGCTTGGTTTTTTGGACTGGTTCCACTTCAGGTCCCCAGATAACCACAGCAGTTCCAGATGATGTATGAATATGCAAAATCAAAGGCAGGAAAAGGGACTGTTTCTATTAGAGCCATAAAAATCCATTTCAGTGAACCCCTGGAATAACTCGTCTCATTGGGTAGGATCACATTATATGCTCTGTCTAAGCCACTCACGGGCCAGGGGAATGGGAAGACTGGTTCCCTGAGCCTTGCCTCAGTCACATGGAAGCTCTATAATGTTAGTGAGAATGAAATGGAGGAGAGGGATTACTGTTGGATAGTCAAGCAACAGGGCTGCCCATTATTACTGTATCATTAAACAACAACTGTCAGTTTACCTGTGTACGTCATTGGTACCCATGAAACCCCACTCCAACAGATGCCTGCCTGCCATCCTTCTCCGTCTCTATTTCAAACACACCAAATTACTTCCATTTCCTAATCTCAACACACTGTATTATTCTGCTGGGCTTCTTTTCTTAAGCTGTTCTATGAACCTGGAATCTGGTTACTTTCCTTTGTTACCTGTTGACACTTTATCAGAGACTTGACCTGGGTGCTGGAGAGGAGAGCATCCTGGCTTGTTCAACCTCCTTTGTCTCTGGTCATCCTTCTAGCATGGCTCCATTGCAGGTCCTACTGTGCACTGTGTTTACTTTGAGGGCAGGGAAATTGCTACTTTTTATATGGCCAGGACTTAGCACAGAGTCAGCACATCATAGGTTTCAATAAATGCATGTTAGATCAGGACTGAGTAAGCAGGTTTAATTATAGGTAGCTGTACCCTGTTAGGTAATGCCTCCTCTGTTGCGGTCAGTCTTCTCCCAATATGAAATCACGATTCTTCACTGGTGCTTCAAATGTTCTTCAGACCACTGGGCCCAGGGAAGATGCCCAGCTTTTCCAATGCCTGTTTCAAGAACAAAATAGTATTTGGACCAGATAGTATTTGGAAAGAATCTTATAAATGAAAGATAGGGCAGAAGATGACCTAGAAAGGCTATTTCCACCACGAACCACCCCCCGGCCACACACACACACAAAGGTCAGAATCCTTGAGAAAACCCTATCAAATGTTGCAGTCAATTGATGTAAGCCATGGAATAGTCTACCCATAAGGAAACTTACAAGTTTTTTCCTGAGCAGCACTCATAATACAATGGTGATACCTAAGAGGGGGTGCTGCCTTGATGAGGGGCTGGGTCCTGCCCAGCTTTCTAGGAAAGGTGGCCCTCTGTGTACACACATGGCTCATTGCTGCCTGCAGACTGAGCCCCTAATTGGAATGTGGGCACTTGTGCTCTTGGTAGGGATGCACCGGAATGTAAAACAGCAATGGAATTCACTCAGTAGCCCGGCAGCCCCCCCTGGGGAGTGGCCCACCTTTATTTATTTGGCTAAAGTGGTCAGAGTTCCTGCAGGTCAGGCTAGAGGCACCTGGGAGGCCCCCCTCTGCCCTTGTGTGGCTATCTTCTGCTGGTCTAGTGTCCCCAGGCCAGCAGGCCATGGCTACTGTGACAGAGCTGTTTGTACTAATAAAGCGCACTGCAAAAGCCATTACAGCTTATACAGAAGGGAACTGTTGAGACCACTTTTCCTTTAAAGTTAATTGTGCCTTTGGTGGGCACTTGAGGATTTCCAGCACACCCTCCTCCTCTCAGCTTTTCCAGTGTCCCTGTCCTGCTGATGTGGTTTGGAAAATCTGAGAACCAGTCAGGCGGGAACAAAACAAGTCTATAGGCAGGGAATTTCGTTTTCAGATGCCCTTTCCACACACACCTGCCACTGTTGTGCTCTTTCCTTCTGAAATTCTGTCTCTCCTCCCCCTCCCCTAAGTACTCAACCCTCTCACCCAGCACAGGGCTTTCAGCAAAAGATCTGATCTTTGTCATTTACACCTGAGCACAAATTTAAGCCCTTCTATTACATCTCCCAGGAATACTTGCCAATTAAATCTCCTACTACTTGTAGAATGAAAGAAGTTGTTCTCTGTTAAAGTTTCAAGCCTCTGTGAGTAGATATACTGTACGAGCACACGCAGATGCACACATCTGCCACATTTACTCTCTGATGTTTCCCAGCCTTTGATACCCACAGCACTCACATGAGATAGAAGAGATAGATATTTATGGCATCTTCACTGCACAGAAAAAGAAACTGTAGTTGCGACTGAGCAGATATGACCCCATTGGAAAAAGAGTCCCGTGGCCATTGGATAGCAAATATTCCTAGAGCTCCATCCTGAAGCTCTGTCACCAGCCAAGATCCTCTAAGTGACAAAGCCTCATGTGACCTTACCTCCTCTGTGCCAGGCCCTGGTATCCAGGATGCCAGGCTACCATAGCATACCATATTCTGTGTACCAGGACACCTGGCTATCTAAGACACCATAAAGGATACTAAGAATATTGCAAGCTGCGTTGTCAGTTAATTCTAAAGAATTCCCCCCTGCCCCACCTCAAACCAGCCAATATCTTACTAACGTTTTAGGGGACAGGGATTTTCCTTGCCCCTCTATATCCTTGAGTTTCTCCACATCAGATTTGATATTCCCACCTGTTCCCAGTTTAAAAGACCCTCTTTCCTATCTTTGTTTTCTTTGTGTGGTCTCCCTAGACACTAGGTGAGAGGACTGTGGACTAGGGCGTCTCTCAACATCATTGGGTGTAATTTGTGTTTGTAAATTGCTGGAGAGGAACTGGGGAAGGCAAAGAAAAAAGTCCTTTTGGAGACAGAGACGACCACAGAAATATTGTGCTCCGTGAAATAGATAAGCAGAAGAGCTGTTTATTCCCTTGGTGGCGTGAGGCCCGGCTTTGAGGCAGATAAATCTTTGCTGGTAATACAGTACTTAAACCAGAACTGACACCTTTTTATATCAACTGCAAAGAATTGCTTTTGTGAAGCTCTGATACAAAGGCTGCCACTGTTCTTTTTTGCATATCAATTCCAAGGCAGCCTGTTGCTAATCTCATGCCTGCCCTTTGGGCAGCTGCCCTTGGTTTCAATGTGGCATCAAGGTCTGAGTAGGGCAGGAAAGGAGGAGTGACCCCAAAATGTAAGGGACAATGATCGGAAGCAGGGAGGCATTGGGTGGAGTTAGGGGATGTCTGCTCTGCCCCTCCCACCCCCGATTCCTGAGCAGGAGCCACTGGAACCAGCTGGCAGGGCAAAGCAGATGGGCAGTCACTGCACACACAGCCTTGGCCAGGCACCGGAGCCCCAGGGCAAATGGGCTCAAATGATTTTTAACTTTGTTCTTTAATAGACAATGAAAACATACTTGCTGCAGATAAATTGGATAATAATGACAAGCAAAGAGAAGAAATATTTATAGTATTTTATATATATTTTGTAATCTATGGTTCCAAGTGTAAATATATATAGTAATATATATATACATACATATATTTTTTAATAAAAATAAAATGATGCTGTTATAAACTGAATGTTTGTGCCTCCCTCCAGTTCATGTGTGACTATAGTTGGAGATGGGTCTTTATGGAGGTAATTAAGGTTAAAAGAGGTCACAAGGGTGGCCTCTAATACAATAGGATTGGTGACCTTATAAAAGGTGTATGAGAGAGCTCCCTCTTTCTCTGCCAAATGAGGACACAGCAAGAAGGTGGCCGGGTATCTGCAAGTCAGGAAGAGAATCTCTCCAGGAACCAAAGAGACTGGCACCTTGATCTGGGACCTCCAGCCTCTAGAACCGTGAGAAATAAATTTCTGTTGCTTAAGCCACTCCGTCTATGGTATCTTTTACGGCAGCACCAGCAGACCAAGGCACATGCTCTATATAGAATTCCACTCCTTTTGCCTCCATGTTCAGCTTTAACATGCCATACATATCTCTCTAGCACACAGACTCCCGTGACCTCGTGGAAGGAGCTAAGTTTGTCTCACTGTTCCCATACTCAGGAACCTCTGTGCCTCTTGGTCACCTTTTCATTTCTCTGCTTGGCTATGGGACTTCCTTCTCCTTGCCCTCTCCACCCAACTTGACTCCTTCTAATGGAGGTAATGTGCAATCCCTAGACATGATTTTGGCACAACCGATCATAGTTATATGACTTTCCAAATTCATCTCCCCCCAACCAATGTCTTTGCTTATAAAACAGGCTAATAATTTTGACATCTTATGAATAAGATGAGCACTAATTTGGAAAATATTTATCAGCATGATGGCTGGTAAATAGTAGATGCTCAACTCACACAAAAGTAGGTATTTATTATCCAGAAGGCCCTCTTCAGCCTCCTGTGGTCCATGCTCGGTGAGCATCTTCTGGGGGCCTTGACTGTTTAGGCCTCTATCCAGCCCATTTCTCCTTGCCAGCTGGGGAGGGGTTTGTGTGCACCTTTCCATTGTCCTACCAACCTTGGTTCTTCTCAGCTGCCTGTGCCCTCTCTGATCTCAGAGGTTCTTCAAACTCCAAGAATGTCTAACAGAGAGGAGCTCTGTTCCTATGGATATTTTACAGTTCCCTAATCAAATTCAAGGTCCCTTTTGATGTTGAGGGTTTCGCTGCTGATTGCCTTAGGGTAGCTGGAAATGGGTAATAGATCACATGCTTAGGAAGTCGCTTTGCTCTCAGAGTCATGGGTCTGGGGCTGAACTAGACCAAGGTCCTTTCCTGGCCCTATTTTCTAACAGTCTTTAGAAAAGATCTCTTTGGTTATTGTCCTGGGAATTGGTGTTAGTCTTTCCCAGCCCAGCTCATGAGAAAGAGCACCAATCCCACCCCTTCCAAAGCATTAGCCGCCTCCTGGGCCAGCACGTCACTTGTGGCACAGAACCTGTAGCTGTGGGCACTTGGCAGAGCTGGAAACCCAGGTCCCCTGCCAATCTATAGCTTCCTTCCCAAGCAGCTGCCACCACACAATGGAATTAACATAAAACACAACTCGGCAGAGGCACATTTAATTTGCAGTGATTATACTATCTATTATACAACACTGTTTTAAGTACTACAAGCTCCCTGGAGAACAGGGGGGAAAACACATATAAAAAAAGCCCAACCCTCTCCAAAATCACATGATGACAGAAGAATCTCAGTAACAAAATACAATTCACGGCACAATAAATAGTGTATTTTAAAGTACTTAACATTTCTCAGTTCTCTATTTCATTCCCATCAGGAACTCAGTTTATTTCTAGTGGAGGAAAAAGAGTATATCAACAATTTAGAATTCTGAGAGACAATAAGAACTGAATGTGGGTTTTTACAGGAGAATGAATGTTCCAGAGTGAATGTTGGGTGGGTTTCCAACTGGATGTAATAGCTGTGCTCTGATGGTGCACCCCAGCCAGCCCTGGGCCCTGATGCCATGTCCTTGCCCTGGGAGAGCTCCAAGCCTTCCATGCAGAGGGGCCACAGGGACGGCACAAAGATAGGGACTCTGGTGTCCTCCACTCTTGATTCCACCTTTCTTTAGTCACATGACCACCCTGATCCTTAGTTATCTCATCTGTAGAATGGAGATAACACCAGCCCAATCAGATTTATTATGAGAATATTACATGGGGTTTCATAGTTAGCCAAGTGCCTGATGTACAACAGGAATTCAATGATACTTTATTCCCTTCTTGTTATTTTCTCTGCCTCTTCTTCCTTCCCTTATGGAGTAAATGGAAAGGCAATGCTTTTTCTAAAGGAATGGGCCATGTAAAGTGGGCTTCTGGGTAGCTCTGGGGAGATCTTGGAGACAAGAGAGGATCTTAAGCAACTTTCAAGTAGCCTCTGCATCTTGAAGGCATGCACCAGCCTGGAGGTGTGTGTAGGTATGAACCCCTTCTGGAAGCAGAAGACAGGACTGGGTGGGCTCTGAGATGAAACAATCTCATCCCTGCCCCTCAAGCCACCAGAGTCTAAGGAGTGCTATGCATGTAAGCAGTGCAGTGTGATGGCCCTAAATTGGATGGGAGAACAGAATGTGGTGAGGGCGCCAAGAAAGTAGTAACATGCACTGCCCATCTTTCCAGAGGTGGTAGCACATGGACCATGGAAAGGAGTTACTGATAGTTACACCTGAACTCATTGGCTCACGTCTGGACTGAGTGACAATTGCTCTGATTCTCAAGGGAAACAGGAAGAATCTCAACCTTTCTTCACAGCTTGCTTAGCAAACTTTATTGCCAAGATGACTTTTATGTCACTCAAAGCAAGGCTTGTGACCTGGGTCCCTGTGCTGTGCCAGACGCCAGGCCAGACACATAGTCAATACAAAGATGAACAAGACCATCATCCTTATTTTGAGGAGTAACATATATACACTATTAAATATAAAATACATAAACAACAAGGACCTGCTGTATAGCACAGGGAACTGTACTTAATATTTTTAATAACCTATACAGGAAAATAATCTGAAAAAGAATATTATATATATGTATATATATTATATATATAATATATATATATCACTTTGCGTGTGTATACATATATATATATACATACACCTAAAAGTAACACAACATTGTAAATCAATTATACTTAAATTGAAAAGAAAAGAAGACCTCATCCTGCTTTGTGGAGGGCACATTTCAGATAGTACACAGGAGACTAAAACACTTCAGGTAAAGGTGTATGCCCTCAGGAGCTAAAGCAAACTGACACACACGCATTCAAAAGTTCAAGGTAGGGTGCCTCCTCTGATGTGGAAGGAGATGGTCTCAGCTAACTGAGATAGCTCACATTTGGGATTGCTGCAGACAGTGGTGCACCCAGCCATAATCCTCACACTGTACTTTACACTGGTTTTCTTTGGTCCACACTTTGGAGGGGGTGCGGGGGATGTGATATGACTGTCATAGACTAGAAACAGTTACTGAATCCATAATCATTCTCTTCTATATTAAGTGAGAGAAGCAGATATCAATCAGTCCACACATATTTACTCTGCAACTTAATACATGCCCAGCCCCTGGAGAGCTGAGCTCTGTGGGGGATAGAAAGCAATAAGCAACGTGAATAATATTTAACAGTTCACAGAGCACTTTATCACATACTTTGTGATCCTCATAACAAACCTGCGTCGTCAAGCAAAATATAGATATAAATATGAATATAAGTTTATGTTATTTTAACCTTCATTATTCTAATCTTCATCTTACAGAGAGAACCCTGAGGCATAGAAACATTGTGTCTTGCTGCAGGTCACACGGCTAATATGTAGTGATGTCATGAAGCCAGGTCTCTGGATTCTAAATCTTGTGCTCTTTTCACAGTTCCATTCTGCCTCTTATAAATGCATGCTAGCAGAAGTATGGTGTTTGAAGATTATTGCTGAAATATCTAGAACTGTATGTAATGTGAACTCCAAAAATCATGCTGACCCTTGGGTTGCATATATAAATGAAAGGGGAAATAAATCATCCTTCCTGCTAAGAAAGCTCCCAACTCCAAATGTTTCCTCATCCTAATGAAGTGCCAACATGTTCTCACAGATAAACTTTTGCATTAACCAAACTTCACCCTTCTTTCTCTCTCTCCCTTCTATTCCTCTGTTACTTTACAGCATTAATAGTCTTCATAAAAGTGAAAACTGACCCCTTCTCTCTGATTTTTCCTCGTCTTATTTGACCCCTTTAGAAACCACTAAATGCTGCCCTTATACTCTTTATGAAATTCTCATCAGGTCCCCAGGATATGTCTGGATACTGGTCCAAAGACAGCCAGATTATAATCTACCTTCTCTCTGTTGTTGCTATAGACTGAAACAGATTGCATTTAAAATTAATGCCATTTGGTTTTGCATAATTACATTTTATGGGTTTTTCTTCAAAGCAAAGAGTACAAAAAACCCAATCATTTAGCTCACATTCATTGAGCACAAAGAAGTCTTACCCTGTTAGAGTCTAGAACTCAGCCCTTGGCTTTGGCCATCAGAGCGATGCTGGGGTTTGGGCCCCAACAGGGACCTGTTGGTGGGTTAGAGATAGGTTTGTTGGTGGATGTGAGGCTGGAGAGGATCAGCATATTAGGAGGATTTCAAATGGAAAAAAATATCGTAGCCTAGCTTGTTGACTATTTCCATCCAGGAAATAAGGAAGAAAGAAAAAAAAAAGACTTCAACATGTAAAGCCAACCCAGGATGTCAGAACCACTTACTGAATAATCCAGTTGGAAACGAAGCCAATTTAGCAAAGAGATAGTAAGTTCAGAGGTGAAGTAGTTCTGCTTTAGTTTCATAGTTTTCTATTTTCATACCTATATGTGCTGGAATATTTTAGGGATTTATTGAAAGGAAAATGGTGGGAAGAAGGAAGAAAGAAGGAAAAGAGGGAGGAAGAGAGGGAAGAATGACGGAAGCAAGGATCATCTCAAGAAGACTTGGAGATGTCATATTAGAGTAAAACCAGGGGACTTCCTATGTGGTGCAGTGGTTAAGAATCTGCCTGCCAATGCAGGGGACACGGGTACAAGCCCTGCTCTGGGAAGATTCCACATGCCGCGGATCGCCTAAGCTCGTGCACCACAACTATTGAGGCTGTGCTCTAGAGCCCGTGAGCCACAACTATTGAGCCCATGTGCCACAACTATTGAAGCCCACACACCTAGAGCCCCATGCTCCACAACAAGCGAAGCCACTACAATGAGGAGCCCGCCCATCACAATGAAGAGTAGCCCCCACTCGCAGAAACTAGAGAAAGCCCGTGTGCAGCAATGAAGACCCAACACAGCCAATAAAATAAATAAATAAATAAATAAATTTATTAAAAAAAGAAAAGAATAAAACCAGGAAGGCATCTGCTAAAGTCATACGAAAGACAAAGAAAGCCCCATGGACGATGATGTCATCACATTTTTCTCTTGCACAAGTGCATAAAGGGAGGTAAGAGTAAATGACTAGATGTCTGTGGCTTTCCTGAAGCCTGGTCTTTGCATAAGAATTGTAAAAGAGAGGGAGGAGAACAGAAAGGGAGGAAAGAGAAACTAAAAGAGGAGAGAGAGAAAGGGAGTGAAAAGAAAGAGTAGATGGAGAAAAGAAAGGAGAAGAGGCAGGATGAAAGGAAATAGAAAGAAACGGGGAAATTAAGAATAGTAAAGAGAAGAATTTTCAAAAAGAATGTGATTTTGGGAAGAAGCAAAAAAAGGAGGACAGAGAGAAAATGTGGTTCCATTCTAAGGACATTGTCACTGTGGGTGCACGGGTGTTGTTGGAGAAGAGGAAGGGGGCCAGGCCATTGTGCAACTATTATTATATAATTAAATCTAACAACAGTAATTCACAGTGCGTGGTCACTGTCTGCATTGTGGATGGAATCTGATTTGATGAGACGGATACTTCTTGCATTCATGCTGCCTGTTGGGGGGCCAGGGAGGTAGGGGGCCCAGTTAGGAGAAATGAAAGGAATAGAGGATGAGTTGACTTGTTCCCCTTCCAGCTTTCCTGAAGAGAGGCTGCTCCAGACTCAGTCACATTCGATTATTCCCATTTATAATTCTCCCAGTCGTAGCCTTGTCTTTCCATTAATTATGGCGATTAGCTTGTACTATTGTTGATGCTAATTAGACTGTGAGAAATGTGTTTGGGCTGCCCATTGGTTGACATTCAAAAGGGGGAGAGAGGATGGGGAAGAAGCGGGGAAAGTGCCAGGGTTTAATCTGTCCAGACTTGGGCAAGCACAGAGGAGCGAGTGGCACTGACTCAACCACAGAAGGAAGAAAGGTCACTGAGCATGGCCCCACCTTCCCTAGGCTACTCTTCTGTGCTTGTGCAACCTTTGCTTGCTGTTGGCTCTTATTCCCTAGTGTTCCCCATAGACATTGTTCACATTCCTGTCTCTGTACATTTGTCCATGCTCTCCCCTCCCCCTGAAATACTCTCTTCCTGTCTTTCTACCAAATCAAAACCAAAAGACCTTCCGGATCCAGCTAATGACCCTGCCTCCTCCACAAAGTCTTCCATGACTATTCTATTTCCAACTACTTTCTTTCTACTTTGAATTCCGTTGTTATTACAGGAGAGTTGCTTTATTAAGAATGTGGGATTTAGAGTTAGCAAAACCTGCCTTCGAGTTCCAGTTCTACTATTGTTAGTTATGTGAACTTAGACAAGTTACTTAACTTTGTAAGTCTGTTTCTCACCTTTAAAACATTGAGAGAGTAATACTATCTCCATGAAGTTGTGAGTAGGACCCATGTCCAAAGCCTTTTCTACCCAACAAAGCTCAATGCTAAGGACAAAGTTTACACTTAATAAATCCTTGGAGACTGATGGAAGAACAGAGATTTCAGTATCTAAATGTGAGGAACTTCTGGAGAAAATAATTTTGGAGGTGGGAAGAAGTGGGAATAGAAAAAAAAATGTAGGCAATGCAAGATGGAAATTGCTATTTAGAAATCCCAGAGTTGTTTTTCCTCCATTAAGGTTATTGTCGACATCTACCCAAGAGAAAAGAGTGGTCCAGTAGTTAGAATAAGTTGTGTTGGGACCAGAAAGTGTCACTCAAGATTGACCTCGGATAACCCCAAAGCTGCTGGATTCTCACTCTTTTGGACTCTGAGTTCATCTTTGGGAAGAGAGAAAGGGATTATTTGAGAAAGAGAAGCTTACCTACAGGTATGGTGGAGAGGAAGATAAGCACTAAAAGGATTATACTTAGGAACTATGGTTCATAGAACATCTATGCATCCAGCACTGTGACAGGCGCTATGGAGGAAGCCTGAGAAGGACAGGCTGACTTGATCTCTGTCCTAGATTTATTTTTGTTGTTTTCATTCAATTCATTTGACAGACTCTCAGTGGGTGTTGATCATGTGTCATTTGCTGGACTTGAAAAGTTCAAAATCACACAAGAACTCCTCCCTGCCCTTGTGGGCTCCCACCACTGGGGTCTGTGCAGGTAGGGAGCAGAATCTCTGGTGACTTGCTGCTGCTCAGGCATGCAGTCAGGTGACTGCTCCTGAGGCTGTCAGATTCTGGCCCCAGTTCTTCAAAGGAGCTGCTGTGGTTCTGGCTCTGGGCCCCATGAGGTCATCTGGTCTACTGTGAGCTTACCCCAGAACTCGAGCCTTGCCTTCATGCCAAATCCCTGTTTGGGTCTCAGAATATGTCCATAGGCTTTGATCCTTGCAATTTCCCAGACCAGATTAATGCTCCTGATAGATTACATAACGTTACTTAGCCCATAGCTTTGCTTTCCCTTCACAGATTTTGGCTTCCATCTTGCTCTTCCCCAAGCATCTAATCTCATTAATTCATCCAGTAAGCACTCATTAAGTGCATATGCTAGGCATTGGCAGTAAAATATAGTGGTTAAGCTCACAGGCTTTGGAGACAGACCAAATAGGTCTAAAGCCTGTCTCTGCCACTTACTGTTTGTGTGACCTTGAGCCAAGTTATGTAAACACTCTGTGCCTCTGTTTTCTCATCTTTAAAATCAGGCCAATATAACACCTACCTCGCAGGGTTGTTGTGATGGTTAATCAAGTTAATGCATGTAAAGATTAATGTATTGGAAAAAACAGTAACTGAGACATAGTGTTTGATAAATATTTACTATATTATCACTATTTCTAGAGATACAAAGAAAACTAACATATTATTCTATAAACAGAAATATGTCATAAATAAAATGTTTCTATTTCTATAGTAGAAACCTTGCCAGGTTTACAAAGGAGAAATACATTATTGTACCTGGGCGAAGGGGAATAAGTGGTTTAGCCAGGAAAGAATTCAAGGGAGAGGTAACCATCAGCTGACTCTTAAAGGTGAGGAGGTGTTTTCCAGGTGGACAGAGAAGAAGGGTTGGCCAGTGGGAGGATATGGTCAGCAGAGGAAGAAACAAGAGTTAAGGTTCATGAGTATAAAATAGCAAGGCATAGTTTGGAGATTGCAAACTGTTTGGCATGACTGGAGATTAAGACATGATATTGAGAGAGAAGAAGGGACATATGCAGAAATTGGGGAGAGGCTTGGGACCATACAGAGGGTTTTGCTTTTCTGTTAAAAGTATCAAGAAGCCACTAAGGCTTCTTATTATAGCAACAGTAAGGTCATATCTGTGCCCTGGTCCAATCAGTCTGGAAGTCCAGTTAGGAAGCAGAAAGACAAGGTATTCTTGTCTTATAACAGTGAAGACAAGAGAAAGCTGAGGCCTGACATGGGGCAAGGGTGTAAATATGACACATAGAAGAGAGGAGACAAAGGAAGGGAATGTACATTGGTTGCACTGACTTGGTTGCCTGAATTCTGCCAATCAATTAGAAAGGGGGAGAGGCAGAGTTTGGGAGAGAAAATTGAACTGTTCTACACATGTTGGTTTTAAAATGCCTATAGGATCTCAAGGTGGCAGCATCAAGCAGAGAACCACCTGTTCTGCCTGGATGCCCAAACAGTGTTTGGAGTTAAAAATAATTACCCAGTGGCCTACAGGGTTAGTTGAAAATCATGGAAAGAATAATGTTGCTCAGCAAAAGCACATACCTTGATAAAAAGGCCTAGAATGGAACCCTGAAGAGCCCAACTCTTAAGGGATGGGGGCAGAGGAAACTGTATGAGAAAAGAAAACAAAGAAAAATTGGTCAGAGAAGTGAAAGAAGGATGCAACAGACAGTGGATTTCAGGAGACACTAAGAAGAAGACTGCGAAAGTTGTCCACTGGCCTGACCTTGTCCCAGGCCAGTGAGAGATTTGTAGACTACTCTGAAGGATTTCACTCAACTACAGAGTCAGGTCATTACAGGACAATAGCAGAGTCAGCTCTGGGGCTTGCAAACAAATTTGGGAGCACAGAAATCACAATGTTCCTTGGTTCTTGCCCTTCTTCCTCATTGTTCTCAACCTCTGAGATTTTTCTCTACTTCCTCCAGAAAGTGCTAGAGGAAAAGAGAAAACAAAATCTTGCCTTGGGTTGGACAGAACACTAGAATAATTAGTGCATTAAGACAACTCATAGTACGAGAGAAGCATGACTATTAAACTGTAGCTGTTGGTGCAGGACAATGACGGATCTGGAAGAGGAAATCCTGACCTTCAATGTATGGGGAAAAGAGCTTTGTTAATGGAAAAACATTCACCTGGTGTTATTGTTCCTGTTGACAGTGGTAATGTTGACTGAGCCAAGACAGCCTGCACCAAAGCAGGAATCCAGGGCACCAAAGAAAGCCTAGACCTCTGCTTCTCAAGACCTCTTCCAATAATTAGGCTTCTTCCCTTCTTTGACATCTGGCTGGACCAAACCAGGTGTGAAATGATATGCCAGTGCCAGAGACCACACTCTCAGAGGGATGAATAGTGCATAGGGACTGGAGGAGAGAGTAGGGTGAAATACAAGCAAAGTGCCTTACCTGTCTGAAATGAGTCCAGCTGCTGAGCAAATCCAATACACCAGTCTGTCTTCATACAACATCTTTCTTATTAATAATGTAAGCATGATGGAGGCTACTATTGATCTTCGATACCTAAATCTTACTTCTCTATGAATAAAAAATGTAATAAGATCTCAGAAATAAGCTAAAGACCACTGCCTGGGTCTAAATGACAGGGATAAATTACAGTACGTTGCAAAAGACTGAAAAATGTTAATGGATAGCAGTCCCAGTTTGCTTACTAGTTGGCTTAGAGCAGCTTAAAACTGGAGCTGCTGGGGATCCAACAGAGAAGATCACTGACCCCAGCCCCTCTGTGGCCTGTAGGACAGCACCAGATCCATCACTGTCAAAGGCCCTGCAACGATAAGCCACACTCCTTTGGTTTCATGTACTTTTATGCTTCCACTTTTATTGATGTGTATGTGTGTGGTAGGGGGAGGGACAGAGCTTTTCTACTTACAGTGGGATTTAAGATGTTACATAAAATTAAGTATGATATAAAATGGAAAAATCAAACAGTAAAATATCAAAGGAATGGTGAAATAGACGTTGCCTAATACCTAAGATAAGTTATGTACTCTAACTGGTAGTGAGTCTCGCTCTGTGTTTCATTGCATCTAAATATATATTTGTAGTATATATTACAAATCATTGTATCTAAATATATATTTGTAATATATATTAAAATTTATAGTATATATATATATATATAATATGTATGTATTTATATTCTACTGAAGGCTTTTTCTATATTTTGGTCCTATTTTCACTGATTATTTAAGTAGAACTTATTTTCCTCCATATGTCCCACTGTGGTTCAATGCACAGAGTTTAGGTGCATTTCTTGGCTTTGACACTAGCAGAAGGGTTTTTAGAATATCTGCCACATGCAATGGAGGAATGCAATGAATATAATTAAGGTACTCTAGTAACTTAGTTCTGGTTGAAACCTTTCAGTGGCATCTCTGCTTCCACAGTGAGGGCACTAATTTAAAGTTCTAAGTGGTCTTTTCTAGATACAGCCTGTTCTCATATTCCTTTCCTGCCTTCCAATTCTAACAAAGCAATTGTGTTACCCTCCATTTTGATCCTGGATAAGTGAGTTCTTTGGAGCCTTTTTTCTGTGTGTGTCTCTGATCTAAATTCTATAAGACATGAACATCCCAGGTATTCATTCTCTCTCTCTCTCTCTCTCTCATTTTGCTTTACCCACCTCCTTCAGAGATCCACATCTTTGGATTCACCCCTCTCAGCTACTCTTTGTCACTGCTTCCTTCCCTTCCCTGGATCATTCCATCTGCCTCTTCTCCGTAGGCTTCATTCCTTCACTTAAGGTCTTGTCATAGATACAAAGATCACTGAAGCAGGAGTCAGGCCCTGGTGTCTATTAATGACCTTGGACAAGTTATTTCCCTGACCACCTGGACGTTAACAGAAGACTTTGAACTAGATGATCTCTAAGGTTCTTTCCAGAGCTCAGAAACAGGCTTCCCCCTTCACCATTTCCCTGAAATTGTTCTTTCAAAGGTTAAAATTATTTTCTAATTGCAAATCCAATAACTTTTCTCAGTGATCAACCTACTTGACCTTTAGGGCAACATTTAATTATTGATTTACTTTTCCTTCCTGGAACTTACTGCTTCCTTTCCTTTCAGGGCCCTAAGCTATCTTGTTTACTTAAGATTTCTCATCTGACACTCTTCACATATCCTCAGTTTTCTCTTCCACATCACCAAATATCAAAAAATCATAGAATGTCTCCAGAATATTAAAACCAAGAACAAAACGAAAGAAAAAATAGAGCCCTAAGAATTTCATATCCCCAAGAGTTAGCATTTATATGTGAGAGTCAGAAAAAGTTATTTTTAGATGTGGTTCAGAAATTTACCACCAATTTATCTCTTATGAATTAAAATTACTCAAAGAATTGAGGAAATAATGAATAATAATGATGGAAATGAATGAAATGATTAAAAATAATGATAGTCTTTTTTTAAAAATAAGATTACTAATGATCAATGAAACTAAGTAAATATAGAGTTATCTAATTAATTGTTATAAAATGTAATATGAATGTCAAAAAGTATATTCTTACAAGAGAAGATACATAATATGAATAGTAACTTTGTAAGGAAAGAAAAAATTAAGAGCAGGCTAAATTTTAACTAGAGTAAAAGTTATTAGATTTAGTTTCTTTATTAGTACTGATAATTAGGAAAATACTGTCAATTATTTTACAGATTGAAATTGTATAGCCTAAATGTAATGTGTCTATTAGCTAAATCATAGGAGGAGAAAAAAGGAGCAAGGAAAATCAAAAGAAACATTAGGGAATAAAGCACAAAGTAAGATGACAGTATAGAAAAATACATCAGTCTTCAAAATAAATATCAACAATACAAATTTACATGTAAGGCATAAAACAATAAAACTATTAGAATAAAACATAGGAGACAATCTTCAAGACCTAGGACTAGGTGAATTCTTAAGCATTACACCAAAAAATTTCAATAAAATTGGACAATTTAGACCTCTTCAAATTAAAATCTTTTGCTTCATGAAATGCCCTGTGACGAGGGTAAAAATACAAACTACAGATTAAGAGAAAATATTACCAAACCTCTCATCTGACAATGGGCTTCTATCTAGAATACATACAAAGAATCCTTGAAACTCAACAGTAAAAAAAAAAAAAAAAAAAAATTTAAAAAAACACCAAAGATGTAAATGGCAAATAATGACATGAAATGATGTTCAACATTATTAGCCATTAGAGAAATACAAGCAAAAACCTCAATGATACATCACTTTGCACCCACAAAAATGGCTAAAAAAATGTTAAAGATAAGATAAAATGCTGAGAAGAATGTGGGAAAGGGTAGATGTGGTGTGAATTGCTGATGGAAATGCAAAATAATACAACTATTCTGGCCTATAGTTTGGTAGTTGCTTATAAAACCAAACATGCACTTATAATGTGATCCCAGCAATTGCACTCTTGAACATTTATCCCAGAGAAATGAAGACTTGTGCTCACAAAAACCTGCATGTGAATATAGATAGCAGATTTATTTGCAATAGCCCTAAGCTGGAAACAATCCAATATCCTTTGGTGGGTGAATGGTTAAACAAACTCTGGCATATCTATGACATGGAATACTACTCAGCAATGAACAGGAACAAAGTAGGTCATGAATACAACTTGGAAAGATCTTAAAGGTGTGATGCTTAGTGAAAAAAAGCCAATCTGAAAAGGTTACACAGCATGATTCTAAAGATAACATCCTTAAAATGACAAGACTATAAAAATGGAGAATGGATAGGTGGTTGCCTGGGGACAAGGATGGAGTTGGGTGTGTGGATGTGATTATAATGGGATAGCACAAGGGAGTTCCTTTGGGTGGGAAAGCAGGTCTATATCTTGATTGTGGTGGTGGTTCTACAAGCCTACATATGGGATCAAATTGCACAGAATTGTGTATACACACATACATGCAAATGAGTCCTTGTAAAACACTGGTAAAATCTGAACAGTTTGTAGTCTAGTTAATGATATCATAGCAATGCCAACTTCACAGGTTAGCTTGTACTATAGTTACAGAAGTTGACAGTTATAGAAGCTGAAGCAAGCTGGACAAAGAATTCAAGAGACTCTATGTACTATTTTTGCAACTCCTCGTGAATCTATAATTCAGAATTTTTTTTAAATTTCAGAATTTTTTAGAAGTTAAAAATAAATAAATGACATATATTTCCTTGCTTCTCTGCTTAGAGGGTCTAGAGTCCAGATCTTGGATTCCAATACTATTCTCCAGTAAAAAGAAGCAGGGCTCCTAGAGAAGTGGTTGATTTTAGGACTGGGGCACGAAGTATACAAGATGAGTCTGGAGCATCGTTTTTTTTTAAAGCAAGACAGAAATTTAATTTTTCTTAAAAGATTAAACATTGACTACAAAACTAATTAAATTCACTTTAATAATTTAAATGGTAATTATATATTTATGACTGACTCATATAAACACTTCATACATATAAAATATCAAAACATAAAGTGAATATATATTAAATACTTATACTACAATTGGAAATAGTACCAGTACAATTGGTTTATTTTATTTCTTTATTTGCTCTAGACTTGTTTTAAACTCTCTTAGAACTACAGTAATTCTTATTTTGACCAATTTTTGACCAATTACTTTTTGGTCAGAGCATTTTAATTAGCTGCATTTTATGAAATGGTTCAAATTTGAGCTGTTGATCACCAGGGTAATCTCATTGTTGTTGACAAAGTTAGTTGTCATACCTATGGATTTTTAGGTCCGCACTTCTTACATAGGAGCCATGTAAGTGAGGGGAAAAATTTCAGAAGTCAGGGGCAGAAACTACATGAAGTGTTTCTAAAAAGATAAATTATAGTATCTGATTTTTGTTAAGAGCATCTTAAAGTGTTAGAAAGTAAGAAAGTGCTAAGGTAACAAATGAAACATAATAGGGGTTTGTCAAAGGGACACACAAGCCAACTGAAAGAACTCTAAATAAACAAAGGTGAAAAGATTACAGCAAGAAAATAAACAAAATAACATTGAATTAACATGAATTATAAAATAACCTATTACCATACTGATATGAAAAAAAGACTGAATAAATAAATAAATGGGGGAGAAAAGGCAAATCACCTGTGCAGAATTCCAAACAATTTAGGTAAATATTCTACCCTCAAGGAGGTGAAGCATACCTCTTTCCCCTTAAGTGTGGGCTGCAAATAGAGACTAACTTCCAAAGAGTACAATATGGAAAAGGAAATCAAAGAGTAACTCTACAGTGGAGAAAGCTGACAAACATTATCTAATTAGGTAATCAAGGTTAATATTAACAGAGATAAGTCTTGTTAATAGTATGAACACTTAACATGATGTGATGAGAATGGAATTTTATTTTTGTGGTCTTCCTCCCCCAAATCCATAGCCTAAGTTTAAGAAAAACATCAAACAAATCCTGATTAGGTGACACTCTGCAATATATCTGACCCGTAGTCCTCAAAACTGTCAATGCCACCAAAAACAAGGAAAGTCTGAGACACTGTCAGCCAAGAAGAGCCTAAGGAGACATGACAATTTAACATAATTTGGTGTCCTGGATGAGATCTAGAATGGTAAAAAAAAGCACATAAAACTAAGGAAAACTGAGAAAAATTGGACTTTAACAATAATGTACCAATATTGGTTAGTTATGTACTATGTTAACATAGTTCACAGTTATGTACTATGTTAATAATAGTTAATAATAGGGAAACTGAGAAGGGGTATGGGAATCTGTACTATTTTCACAATGCTCCTGTAAGTCTCAAACTATTTCAGGGGACTTCCCTGGTTGTTCAGTGGTTAACACTGTGCTTCCGATGCAAGGGGTGGGGGTTCTATCCCTGGTCAGGGAACTAAGATCCCACACGCCTCGAGCAGCAATCAAAAAATAAAATAAAATTTAAAAACTTAAATATATAAAAAAAACTATTTCAAAATAAAAATGTTATTTAAAAAATGTAACAAGGTTAAATGTCCTACAAGGATTTATAGATTGTGTTAAAACACCACAAAACACAAAAATGTAGAGCCCAGCTGTATACCATTAGTTAGCTAAACTACAACAGCTACATATAAAATTTAAAAATAAAAGGATGTATAAGGATTCATCAAGTAAATACAAATGAGGAAAAGATGTTATTAATAATAGACACAGGAGAATTCAAGACAAAAATTCACAGGTGAATGAGGTCATTCTTCATAGCAAAGATATCATGTTCATTAATATTTATGTTATAAATATCATACTAAGTGAAGTAAATCAAAGACAAATATCATATGATATTACACATGGACTCTAATAAAAAATGATATAAATCAACTTATTTATAAAACAGAAAAAGACTCACAGATCTCGAAATAAGCTTATGGTTACCAAAGGGGAAACGTGAGGGGAAGTGATAAATGAGGAGACTGGGATTAATGTATACATACTACTATGTATAAAATAGATAAATAACAAGAACCTACTGTAGACCACAGGGAACTATACTCAATATTCTGTAATAAACTATATGGGGAAATAATCTGAAAAGGAATGGAGATATATATATCACTTTTCTGTATACCTGAAACTAAGACAGCATTGTAAATCAACTACATATCAATAAGATTTTTTTAAATTACTTTGCAATTCATGAATAATTGCATTACACAAAAAGGGAGACTTTAGGGTAGCCCTCTCAGTCTTTGCTAGATTAAATTGACTAGAACAAATGGAGGTAGAGAGGACTGAATAATGTAACAAGTAAGGTTAACTTTATAGATGGACATCAAAATGTGTAACTTGGGAGAATATATGTTTTTTTCGAGTAACCATGACATGTTTATAAAAAATTCATCACAGCCTGGATCACAAAGAAAACTACAAGTTCCTAAAAGGAGGCATTTTCTGTCCATATTTTCTATCAGTAATTGCCAAATAATAAAGGTAAATTCAAATCTCATTGCTTTTAGTAAATAAAAAAGGAATTTTTTAATTTAAGAACTTTTAAATTTCTTAATTTTTTTAAATTAAGAATTTAAGAATTAAGAAATTAGAAGAAATAACCAAAAACAATCGAAAAATCAGAAATTGTAAACAATGACAGAATGGGAAATGATAAATTAGAAATTGAAAAACAATAAAAATTGAAAATAAAAATCAAGAGCCTTTTAAAACCTATCTGATAAATAGATGGCAAGTATAATAAACAACAAGAAAAAGTTATACTAAATACAAACATCCTTAAGATAGAGCATGAAATGCTAAGAATATTTTTTTAATACATCGTCATTGGAGTATAATTGATTTATATTCCAATAAAGAGTATGCTGTGTTAGTTTCTGTTGTACAATATAGTGAATCAGCTATATTTATAAATATATCCCCATATCCCCTCCCACTTGAGCCTCCCTCCCACCCTCCCCATCCCACCCCTCTACTTCATCACAAAACACCAAGCTGATCTCCCTGTGTTATGTAGCAGCTTCCCACTACCTATCTATTTTACATTTGGTAGTGTACATATGTCAGTGATACTCTCTCACTACGTTCCATCCTCCCCTTCTCCACTGTGTCCTGAAGTCTGTTCTCTATGTCTACATCTTTATCCCTGCCCTGTCAGTAGTTTCATCAGTGCGATTTTTCTAGATTCCATATATATGCATTAGCATACTGTATTTTTCTCTTACTTCACTCTGTATGTCAGACTCTAGGTCCATGCATCTCACTACAAATAACTCAATTTTGTTCCTTTTTATGGTTAAGTAATATTCCATTGTATATATGTGCCACATCTTCTTTATCTATTCATCTGTTGGTGGACATTTATGTTACTTCCATGTCCTGGTTATTGTAAATAGTGCAGCAATTAACATTGTGGTACATGTATCTTTTAGAATTACGGTTTTCTCAGGGTATATGCCCAATAGTGGGATTGCTAGGTCATATGGTAGTTCTATTTTTAGTTTTTTAAGGAATCTCCATACTGTTCTCCATAGTGGCTGTATCAATTTACATTCCTACCAACAGTGCAGGAGGGTTCCCTTTTCTCCACACCATCTACAGCATTTATTGTTTCTAGATTTTTTGATGATGGCCATTCTGACCTGTGTGAGGTGATACCTCATTGTGGCTTTGATTTGCATTTCTCTAATAATTAGTGATGTTGAGCATCTTTTCATGTGTTTGTTAGCCATGTGTATGTCTTCTTTGGAGAAATGTCTGTTTAGGTCTTCTCTCCATTTTCTGATTGGGTTGTTTGTTTTTTTTGATATTGAGCTGCATGAGCTGCCTGTATATTTTGGAGATTAATCCTTTATCAGTTATTTAATTTGCAAATATTTCCTTCCATTCTGAGGGTTTCTTTTCATCTTGTTTATAGTTACCTTTGCTGTGCAAAAGCTTTACATTTTCATTAGGTCCTATTTGTTTATTTTTGTTTTTATTTCCATTACTCTAGGAGGTGGGTCAAAAAGGATTGTGCTGTGATATATGTCATAGAATGTTCTGCCTATGTTTTCCTCTAAGAGTTTTATAGTGTCTGGTCTCACATTTAGGTCTTTAATCCATTTTGAGTTTATTTTTGTGTATGGTGTTAGGAAGTGTTCTAATTTCATTCTTTTACATGTAGCTTTCCAGTTTTCCCAGCACCACTTATTGAAAAAGCTGTCTTTTCTCCATTGTATATTCATGCCTATTTTGTCAAAGATAAGGTGACCATATGTGCATGGGTTTATCTCTGGGCTATCTATCCTGTTCCATTGATCTATATTTCTGTTTTAGTGCCCTTACCATACTCTCTTGATTATTGTAGCTTTGTCATATAGTCTGACCTCAGGGACCCTGATTCCTCCAGCTCCATTTTTCTTTCTCAAGATGGCTTTGGCTATTTGGGGTCTTTTGCATTACTATACAAATTGTAAAATTTTTTATTCTAGTTCTGTGAAAAATGCCATTGGTAATTTGATAAGGATTACATTGAATCTGTAAATTGCTTTGTGTAGTATAGTCATTTTGACAATATTGATTTTTCCAATCCAAGAACATGGTATATCTCTCCATCTGTTTGTATCATCTTTGATTTCTTTCATCAATGTCTTATAGTTTTCTGCATACAGGTCTTTTGTCTCCTTAGGCAGGTTTATTCCTAGGTATTTTATTCTTTTTGTTGCAATGGTACAAGGGAGTGTTTCCTTAATTTCTCTCTCTAATTTTTTGTTGTTAGTGTATAGAAATGCAAGGGATTTCTGTGCATTAATTTTGTATCCTGCTACTTTACCAAATTTATTTAGTTCTAGTAGATTTCTGGTGGCATCTTTAGGATTTTCTATGTATAGTATCATGTCAGCCTCAAACAGTGACAGTTTTACCTTTTCTTTTCCAATTTGGATTCCTTTTATTTCTTTTTCTCCTCTGATTGTTATGGCTAGGACTTCCGAAACTATGTTGAATAAGAGTGGTGACAATGGACACCCTTGCCTTTTTCCTGATCTTAGAGGAAATGCTTTCATCTTTTCACCATTGAGAATGATGTTAGCTGTGAGTTTTTCATATATGGCCTTTATTATGTTGAGTTAAATTCCTTCTATGCCCTCTTTCTGGAGAGTTTTAATCATAAATGGGTGTTGAATTTTGTCAAAAGATTTTTATGCATCTATTGAGATAATCCCATGGTTTTTATTCAGATTGTTAACGTGGTGTATCACATTGATCGATTTGTAGATGCTGAAAAACCCTTGCATCCCTTGGATAAATCCCACTTGATCACTGTGTATGATCCTTTTAATGTATTGTTGGATTAAGTTTGCTAGTATTTTGTTGATTGTTTTTGTGTCTGTGTTCATTAGTGACATTGGCCTGTAATTTTCTTTTTTGTTACATCTTTGTCTGGTTTTGGTATCAGGGTGATGGTGGCCTTGTAGAATGAGTTAGGGAGTGTTCCTCCCTCTGCTATATTTTGGAAGAGTTTGAGAAGGATAGGTGTTAGCTCTTCTCTAAATGTTTGATAGAATTCACCTGTGAAGCCATCTGGCCCCAGGCTTTTGTTTCTTAGAAGATTTTAAATCACAGTTTCAATATCAGTGCTTGTGATTGATCTGTTCATATTTTCTATTTTTTCCTGGTTCAGTCTTGGAAGGTTATACCTTTCTAAAATTTGCCCATTTTTTCCACATTGTCCATTTTATTGGCTTATATTTGTTTGTAGTAGTCCCTTATGATCCTTTGTATTTCTACAGTGTCAATTTTTATTTCTCCTTTTTCACTTCTAATTGTGTTGATTTGAGTCTTCTCCCTTTTTTCCCTAATGAGTCTGGCTAATGGTGTATCAGTTTTGTTTATCTTCTTGAAGAACCAGGTTTTAGTTTTATTGATCTTTGCTATTGTTTCCTTCATTTCTTTTTCATTTATTTCTGATTTATTTATTTATGTATTTATTTATTCATTGCATTGGGTCTTCGAGGCTGTGTGCAGGTTTTCTCTTGTTGCGGCAACTGAGGGCTACTCTTTGTTGTGGTCCACGGGCTTCTCATTGCAGTGGCTTCTCTTGTTGCAGAGCATGGGCTCTAGGAACATGGGCTTCAATAGCTGTGGCATGTGGGCTTAATACTTGTGGCTCATGGGCTCTAGAGCATAGGCTCAGTAGTTGTGATGCACAGGCTTAGCTGCTCCACAGCATGTGGGATCCTCCCAGAACTGGGATTGAACCCATGTCCCCTGCACTGGCAGGCAGATTCTTAACCACTGTGCCACCAGGAAAGTCCCTTCTGATCTGATCTTTATGATTTCTTTCCTTCTGCTAACTTTGGGATTTTTGTTCTTCTTTCTCTAATTGCTTTATTTGTAATGTTAGGTCATTTATTTGAAATTTTTCTTGTTTCTTGAGGTAGGATTGTATCACTATGAATTTCCCTTTTAGAACTGCTTTTACTGCATCCCATAGGTTTTGGGTCATCATGTTTTTATTGTCATTCGTTTCTAGGTATTTTTTGATTTCCTCTTTGATTTATTCAGTGATCTCTTGGTTACTTAGTAGCATGTTGTTTAGCCTCCATGTGTTTGTATTTTTTACAGTTTTTTTTCCCTGTAACTGATATCTAGTCTCATACTGTTGTTATCAGAAAAGATGCTTGATACGATTTCAATTTTCTTAAATTCATCAAGGCTTGATTTGTGACCCAAGATGTGATCTATCCTGGAGAATGTTACATGTGCACTTGAGAAGAAAGTGTATTCTGTTGTTTTTGGATGGAGTGTCCTATAAATATCAATTAAGTCCATTTGGTTTACTGTGTCATTTAGAGCTTGTGTTTCTTTAATTTCTGTTTGGATGATCTGTCCATTGGTGTAAGTGGAGTGTTAAAATCCTCTACTATTATTGTGTTACTGTCAATTTCCCCTATTATGGCTGTTACCATTTGCCTTATGTATTGAGGTGTTCCTATGTTGGATGAATAAATATTTACAATTGTTATATCTTCTTCTTGGATTGAGCCCTTTATCATTATGTAGTGTTCTTCCTTGTCTCTTGTAATAGTCTTTATTTTAAAGTCAATTTTTCTGACATGAGTGTGGCTACTCCAGCTTCCTTTTGATTTCCATTTACATGGAATATCTTTTTTCATCCCCTCACTTTCATTCTGTATGTGTCCCTAGGTCTGAAGTGGATCTCTTGTAGACAATATATATATGGGTCTTGTTTTTGTATCCATCCAGCCAGTCTGTGTCTTTAGATTAGGGTATTTAATCCATTCACATTTAAGGTAATTCTCAATATGTTTGTTCCTATTACCATTTTATTAATTGTTTTGGGTTTGTTTTTGTAGGTCTTTTCCTTCTCTTGTGTTTCCTGCCTAGAGAAGCTTCTTTAGCATTTGTTGTAAAGCTGGTTTGGTGGTGCTGGATTCTCTTAACTGTTGCTTGTCTGTGAAGCTTTTGATTTCTCCATCAAATCTGAATGAGATCCTTGCTGGGTAGAGTAATATTGGTTATAAATTTTTCCCTTTCATCACTTTAAATATATCCTGTCACTCCCTTCTGGTCTGCAGATTTTCTGCTGAAAGATCAGCTGTTAACCTTACGGGGATTCCCTTGTATGTTATTTGTGGCTTTTCCCTTGCTGTTTTTAATATTTTTCTTTGTATTTAATTTTTGATAGTTTGATTAATATGTGTCTCAGCATGTTTGTCTTTGGCTTTATCCTATATGGGACTTTCTGCACTTCCTGGACCTGATTGACTATTTCTTTTCCCATGTTAGAGAAGTTTTCAACTATTATCTCTTCAAATGTTTTCTCAGACCCTTTCTGTTTTTCTTCTTCTTCTGGGACCCCTATAACTCGAATGATGGTGTGTTTAATGCCCCAGAGTTCTCTGAGATGGTCCTCAACTATTATTCTTTTTTCTTTATTCTGCTCTGATGCAGTTATTTCCACCATTCTATCTTCCAGGTCACTTATCTGTTCTTCTGTCTCAGTTATTCTGCTATTGATTCTTTGTAGGGTATTTTTAATTTCAGTTATTGTGTTGTTCATCACTGTTTGTTTGCTGTTTAGTTCTTCTAGCTTCTTTTTAAACATTTCTTGTATTTTCTCCATCTGTGCCTCCATACTGTTTCTGAGATCTTGGATCATCTTTACTATCATTGCTCTGAATTCTTTTTCAAGTAGACTGCCCATCTCTTTTTCATTTGTTTGGTTTTGTGGGTTTTTACCTTGTTCCTTCATCTGCTGCATCTTTCTCTGTCTTCTCATTTTGTTTAACTTACTGTGTTTCAGGTCTCCTTTCCTCAGGATGCAGTTTCTATTACTTCTGTTTTCTGTCCCAGTGGGAGGTTTGTCCAGTGGCTTGTGTAGGCTTCCTGGTTGGGAGGGGGGTGGTGCTGGTGCCTGTGTTCTGGTGGGTGGAGCTAGGTCTTGTCCTTCTGATAGACAGGGCCACATCTGGTGGTGTGTTTTGGGGTGTCTGTGAGCTTAGTATGACTATAGGCAGCCTGTCTGCTAACAGATGAGGTTGTGTTCCTGTCTTGGTAGTTGTTTGGCATGAGGAGTCTAACACTGGAGCTTGCTGGCCATTAGGTGAAGCTAGATCTTAGTGTTGAAATGGATACCTCTGGGAGAGCTATCACTGATTAACATTCCATGGAACTGGGAGTTCTCTTATGGTCCAACATCCTGGACTCAGCTCCCATCTTGGAGGCCCAGGCCAAACCCCTGGCAGGGGCACCAAAACCCTGCAAGCTGAACAGCATGGAAGGAGAGGAAGAAAAGGAGAAGAAGAAGAAGAAGAAAGAAGAAGGAGAAGGAGAAGAAGGAGAGGAGGAGGAGGAAGGAGAAGGAGAAGGAAAAGAAAGAAAGAAAGAAAGAAAGAAAGAAAGAAAGGGAACAGAAAAAACCCCAAGACAAATGGTAAAAGCAAAACTAAATAGACAGGGACATCACTGGTTGTGCAGTGGTTAAGACTCTGCCTGCCAATGCAGGGGATATGGGTTTGATCCCTGGTCCAGGAAGATTCTACATGCCACAGAGCATCTAAACCCATGTACTGTGACCACTGAGCCTGCACTCTAGGGCCTGTGAGCCACAACAACTGAGTCCACATGCCACAACTACTGAAGCCCATGTGCCTAGAGCCTATGCTCCAGAAGAGAAGCCATCACACTGAGAAACCCACACACCACAATGAAGAGTCACCCC
This sequence comes from Hippopotamus amphibius kiboko, assembly GCF_030028045.1. Classification (NCBI taxonomy): domain Eukaryota; kingdom Metazoa; phylum Chordata; class Mammalia; order Artiodactyla; family Hippopotamidae; genus Hippopotamus; species Hippopotamus amphibius. The sequence goes on from NC_080187.1 coordinate 61,718,085, forward strand.
GCTCACCACAATTAGAGAAAGCCTGCATGCAGTAATGAAGACCCAATGCAGCTGAAAATAAAAAATAAATAAATAAATAATAAATTTCTAAAAAAATTAAAAAAAAACTAAACACACAAAATCATACAAAGAGACATACACACATGGTCTCACAAAAAGAAAGTAAAAGAGAAAAGAAAAAAATAACAGAAAAAAAGAGAGAAAACAAACAAGAGAGCAACCAAACCAATAAACAAACCCACATACAAAAATATACACTAAAAACTAAATTAACAAAAACTTAGAACAAGAAACAAGTTAAAAGCAGAAAACAAGCCAGGAAGTCCTCTAATACTTCTAGGTAGGTCTCTGCATCTGCTGTGGGCACTGTGGTGTCAGCTCAGACCCTGTTCTGGCCTTACTCGTGTATGTACTTGTCCTCAAAGTCTGCAGTTGCCCCCAAAGCTTACAGCCTCAGTTGTAGGAACACTCATCTATTCAGGTATTCCACAGATGCAGAGTCTACCAAGCCAATTGTAGGTCTTTAATCTGTTCCTCCTGCAGCTGGTTTCCCTTTCTCTTCTTTGGTCTCACAGCCCCTGGGGTTCAGTTTCAGTTTTGGTCCCGCTTCAGTGTGTGGGCCTCTCTCAGAAGTCAGTTCCCGCCTAGGAAAGAGGCGTTGAAAGCAGTGGCTGATTAGGCTCATTTGCTCACTCAGGCTGAGGGGAGGGAGGGATATGGCAGTCCAAGTGAAATGTACAGGAAGTGCCTGCAGTGGCAGAGGTTGGTATGAGCTTGAGGTGCGCCATGCATTCTCCTGGGGAAGTTGGTCCTGGGTCGTGGGATCCTTGGCAGTGGCAGGTTGCACAGGCTGCTGGAAGTGTGTGGGTATTGACCTGCCTTGCACACAGAACATTTGACAGTGGCAGCAGCCTCTGGGGTCTGAGGTAATAGCCGTGACTTGCACTTGTGTAGGTATGGCCCTGCCATATGTGAGTGCAGGGGGCAGGGAGCAACAAAGGTCTCCTGCCTCTGCAGCAGGCCTGGGTTTTTTCCCCAGACTACCTCCCTGCTAGCTGTGTAGCACACTAGCCCCCCAGGCTCTCCTTACCCAGCCAATCCCAGTCCTCTCCATGGAGTCTGACCTCTGAAGTCCAAGCCTCAGGGCCCAGCCTCCACCTGCTCCAGTGGGTGAACAGACAAGCATCTCAGGCTGTTGAGTGCTGCTTGGCACCAATCCTCTGTTCAGGACTCTCTCTACTCTGCCCTCTGCCCTCCTGTTGCTGCCCTTTCCTCTGAGGTTCTGAAACGTCCCCCACCCTCTGTCCCCACCAGTGAGGGTGCTTCCTTTTCTTCCTTCACAGCTCTCTCCCAGAGGGGCAAGTTCCATCCCAATTCCTTTGTCTCTCTCTCTCTTTTTTCTTTTTTCTTTCTCCCTACCCCCTTATGTGGGGATTTTCTTGCCTTTTTGGCAGTCTGAGTTCCCCTGCCAGCATTCAGTAGGTGTTTTGTAGGAACTGTTCCCCATGTAGATGTATTCTTGATGTATTTGTGGGGAGGAAGGTGATCTCCAGGTCTTACTCTTCCACCATCTTCCCATTTTACTCTCAAGAATATTTCTTGAAACTCAAAAAGATACACTTTTCAACTCTGTGTTATCTAGTTATAAAAATCTTACTAAAATGGATGACTTTCTAATGAAATACAGTGACCTAAATGAACTCAGAAAGAAAAAGCTAACCTTCGTAGTCTGATTACAACAAATGAATGAAATTTAAATTACTTTCCAAAATTATCTTATAGTCTCAATATAAATGGATGAAATTCTCTTTTATTCTGTTTCTTTTTATTTATCTCATTCTTGGCCCTCAGGGATTCCATCAGGATGGGTCCATTCTCCAGCAGCTGAAGCCCAGGTGAAATTCTTGAACTAACACATCTCTTTCGAGCTGTATTATTCTAAGTACAGGGCAAAACCAAAGATGTGCCCAAAATTTTAAAGTCAATAGAGGCTAAAATTATAACTCCAGAACATTTAAAACACATAAGTGGAGAGGAATCTTGAATTCTACCAGAGTCCAAAACCATGTTTTTATCCAATGAGTGAGTCTCCTTCCCAATATGGAATTTATTCTTTCTAAGCTTATAAGATTCTTTCTATCCCTGATCCATGAGGCTGAGAGTATTTTTCAGGGTTAGAGACCAGAAGAAGTAGGCAGAGTGTTCACAAATATGGAGAGTTAGAAAACCACATGAGCAGAAAATGAAGCAAAACAAAACATTCCATCATCTTTGTATAACTTATTCCAAATACATAATTTCATTCTATCATTTGATATCCAAGTCTTGAGCAATTAAAGATGGAGGCTAAAAGATATCAGAATTTAGCAAAAAGAAATCTGATAAAAATAATTAAACATAGAGGCTAAGACCAACAGAAGTCAACAATAGGTAGATCACAGAACTATTGGAAGCAATTACAAGGAGAAAAAGTTTAATGGGTAGAGATTTTCTGTCAGGTACATACTGATAAAATTTTTCAATGAATCCTTAGTGATAAAAAATTGAAAGTCTGTATCAGAACATCTCTAACATATAGAACATATAGAAATCCCCTGTAGAATATATGTATCAATAGTTTATGTAATTTTATTAAATAAATGGGGGTAGTGCATATATATAGTTCTTATTGAAGAGTATGGGTTTAATCATTTTCTAACCAACATTTTATTAACTCCTTATGATCCAGGGCATAAAACAAAGCTTTCCAGATATTGTTATTGATTATGATCCTGACAAGGTTTACCACCTCTGAGAATTGCTGTCATTATATAGACTTGTTTCAGAATGGAACCTAAATCATTTTGCACTAAGCTGATGAGATTTCAGGGTTTGTTTGTTACTGCAGCCTTACTTAGACTATTTTGACCAAGATATTTTCCTTCTAATCCAGCCATCACAACAATATTATTTGTCATTGAAAATATACAGTTCTACTTTTTAAACAATCCATTGTTACTATGGAGAATGTAAGAATTTTTATTGTTCCATATTTTCCTTTCTGTGTGCCTTATACTTCTGTCTATACCGTTATCCCTAACACTAATTCCAATAAATCACAATTGTTTGGGGGTTAGGTCATTCGATAGATAGATAGATAGATAGATAGATAGATAGATAGATAGACAGATCTATTTATACACACACACACACACACACACACACACACACACATAATGGATCCATATATATATCCATATATATATATATATCCTGTTTTGGAGCCTTGGTTGTATCCTCTGCCTAAAATATTCTTCCCCCTATATCCACTTAGCTAACTTTCTTATCTTCTTTAACTCTATGCTTGTCTCATCTTCTTAATGAGGCCTACCCTGACTCTGCTAATTAATACTACCAACTGCACGTACACATACACATAAACATACACACTACAAATCCCTCTTTCCCTACTCTATTATTTATTCTTTTCTGTAACACATTTTACTTTCTTATATACTATGCAATTTACTAATTTATTGCTGTTCTTGTCTCAATCTCTGCCCTCATTGTAAATTCCACTGAGGGTAAGGAATTTCAAATTTTATTCATTGCTAAAAAAGTGTCTAGCACCTAGTAGAAAAGTAATAAATATCTGTTGAATAAAAAATTCATTCATTTAGAGCAAGACATGTTGCTGGATGCTGTGAGGGATATAAAGACATACAAGATGCCATTTCACATTTGGCCTTGATGAACTTAAAATCTAGCAGGAGGAATCAAGGAACTACAGACATCACTGCAATGTTAAATGTAAAATGTAGCATGTGCAAGAGATGATAAGATTATTTCCAACTTTGTTGAAGACCTGTGTGTGGGGGGGGGGGTTTGTGTGTGAATGTTTATAAGCTATAGTGTTCTAAGAGCAGTCCCTTTCTTAAAAGTGCCCTACTCCCTTTAATCTTGTTAAATTTACAGACATAGGCCACAGTTAAATATATGGGTTGTCCATAACCTTTAAGTTTAACAAAATAAGAACACTCCCAAACAGTAGAAAATAAGTGTGCAATAAACAGCCCTGTGACACTCATGGTTGAGTCTACACAAAGAAGCTCCTGGAGGATACTCTTTATTACATTATAACATGTCTGCTCCTTGAGGACTCTACACAGTATTTCTTAAGGATCTGGAATAGTTTAGTATCTCCTGAACAATTGGTATGTTTTTATCATAAAGACAGTGTCAGTTACATAATTAATCAGATTGTCCTTTTCAAATAGTCAGTGTGAAACTTGTGGCCAAATTTGTGATTCACCTATTGCAAAGGCATGGTCCTTTATGGCTTGTATTTTAATGTACTACTTTCCTCATTTCTTGGTTCATTTTATATCTCTCCCCTCGTTTTGCTTTCTCTTTGTTGCCTTCTTTTTAAGCTTGTTTATTTATTTATTTTGTATCCCTGTAAGCCACTTTAAATCCTTTTGAAGAGAAGTTAGGGAAAATATAAAGAAAGCAGTTGTTAGATAACTATTATGGGCACATCACTGTGCTAGATCTATGAAAGGAAGATAAAGAAAGAAAGGAGGCAGGCAAGTAGACAAGCAAGGAAGAAAGAAAAAGAAATAGAAAGAAAATAAAAAGATGACAGAGCCTCTGCCCTCAAGAAATGTGAGGAGTGATGGCCTAAAGCTCTGGACACAGCTTCAGTGCACATTGATTTCTCCCCTTCTGAACTCTAACAACACTTAGACTCAATAACACCCAATTTAGCACTTGATGATATACTGCCTGTTATTGTCTGCTTATTGTTTTATATGGCTAAGTGTTGCCTTTTGGGCAGGGACCTTGTATTAACTTCTCCTGTCTTCTCACAATGAGTAGTGCAGTTGCTAAGTAAATTGATTGATTGAGAAGCCATCCTAACCAGGAGGATGGTCCAGACCCCTTCTAATATATAGGCTGGTGTAACTGACCCCTTAGACCTGCTAGTTACACAGCAGTATTGACTACCTGATTTATCATTGCCATGTGCAAGGATCTTTGAGGAAATGGACCCTTGCGTATAGTTCTTTGAGCCAGGTTTGTGTCTAAATGTGTTACTGTGATGGGGAAATAAAATGGTTCAATAATAATTAATTCTTGCATTCAACAGAGATTTGCTGGGTGCTTACTCTGTGCCAGGCACTGCTTTGTGTTTTGACAATAAGTCAGTAAAGAAAACAAAGACCTCTGCCCTGATGGTGTTTATAGGTAAACGGGATGTGGAGAGAGGGGAGGAAGGCAAACATTAAACAGTAGATATTAAAAAGTAGATACATTATATAGTATATTAAAGAGATAAGTACTATAGAAACATTTTAAAAGGTAGATATAAGTAAGGGTCATTGGAAGTGTTGCATAAAGGTAGGGTGTTGCACTTGGAAATAAGGTGGTTGAGGAAGGTCTCACAAGCAGGAACATTTGAGCAAAGACTGAAAGGAACTGAGGGAGTTAGGTATGTCCACATCTGTTCTACATGGAGCCTGTGCAAAGGTCCTACAACAGAAATATACTAGGAGAACCCAAAGAGCAGCAAGAGGGTGAGGTGATTGGCCTGGAGAGAAGAGGGAGAGAATGGGAAGAAATGAGTTAAGAGTGCCAGCAGGGATCCAGATCGTGTAGGACTCTAGAGAATATTATGGGACTTCAGGTTTACTTCTAGTAGGATGGGAAGCCATCAGATGAAATTGAGCAGAAGACTGGCATAGACTAATTTGCTTTCAGGAGTTTTATTTTGTTGCTTTGTTGAGATTAGAGAGAAGGGTGGTAATGATGAAAATTGGAGATCAGCCAGGAGCCAATGGCAGTAATCTGGGTGAGAGGAGATGGGGGCTCAGGGCAGTAGCTTTACAAATGATAACAAGTGGCCAGATTTGAGAAATATTTTTACAGGTGGATCATACAGTTTTTCCTGATAATTTGGATATATGACATAAGTGAATGGAGTAAAGGATGATGCCAAGGTTTTTGAGCTGAGTAAATTAAAGGATGGAGTTGCCATTTACTGAGCTGAAGAAGACTTCAGGAGGTACAGAGTTGGGAGGAAGGATAAGGGGTTTAGTGTTGTACATGATACTTTTTACATTTCTATTAGATATCCCAGTGGAGCTTGACTATGCTTGTCTGTTTGTGGAATGCGAATTTACAAGAGAGATCTGGAATGGAAATGTAAACTTGAGAGCTAATGAAATACAGATGTTATTTAACGCTGTAAGACCAAAGGCCACAAGAGATGAGAGCAGACAAACGTGAGGGGGCCCGAGGAGTGAGCCCAGTGAATCCCCTCATAAGGGGCCAGCAAAGGAGCCTGAGGTGTGGCCAGTGAGGCAGACAAAAAATCAGGAGACAGTGGTGTCCTGAAAGCCAAGCATAGAAAATGTATAAATGAGCAGGGTGTTATCAACTTAGAGCTACTAAAGGGTCAATTTGGATGAGGACAGGTCCAGCAATGCAGAGGTCGTCAGCGACCATGATAAGAGCAGTTTCAGTGGACTGCTGTGGCCAAAGGATTGATTGGAATGTGTTTAGGAGAGAATAGTGAAAGGGGAATTGAAGACAGTGAGTAGAGATAATTCTTTCAAGGATTTTGCTGCAGAGGGGAGCAAAGAAATAGGTTAGTGGCTGGCAGGGATGTAAGGATCACAAGAAGGGTTTAAGATGAGAAAAGCAGCAATATAACTATTTTTGTATGCTGATGGAACTGTTTCAGTAGAAAATGAAAAAAAAAAACTGGTGATGCAAGAGAGGGTAGGGGGGGAAATTGCTGAAATAATGTCCTTGAATATGCAAGGGGCAAGTGGAAGCAAGTGATAGAGAGCAGAGCTTGGCGGCAGATGGGGGCACAGATTTGGGTAATAGGCAGGATAACAGAACATGTGGAAACAGGAGTTGTTAGTGAGTTGAACGTCATGGTATAATAATAAGTACTTTTGATTACATACCTAGGATGTGTTAGGCACTTAATACACACAAGGGGTTCACACAAATCCTGATAAAGTGGGTACTATCTTCCACAGTTTACAGATAAGGAAACAGGCTCAGAGAGTGGAATAACTTGACCAAGGTCACACCAAAGCTGGTAATTGATAAATTGGTGATGGCAGCCTCCAAACTCACATCTTTCTGATTCCAAAAAGTCACAGTGGTAACCTCTGCTCTCTGCTGTTGCTCTAGAGGATGGGTCTGTGGTCCCTCAGGCATGGATATCTGGGAAACTCACTGGGCACCTCCCCAAAAGTCCATCAGATTCTAGCAGAAGCCATGAGTGAAATGGGAGTCGAGAGGCTGGAGTCAGCACAGTTTGTCACCTCTGCTCTCTTTCTGTCTGAATGTGGTTCCAAGGAACCACAAAATGGTGGTCCAAGGGAAAGCCCTCCCCCAAGAATGCCATTAACATTTAATATTCCTCTCCACAAAAGGAGGACATAGGAACTTGCCCAGAACAGACTGAGGAGATCAGAGAAGGAGATAGAAGTAGAGGGAGCTCTAGCACAGAGCCTCTAATGCTGAGCCCCGGCATCTGTAAGCCAGACCTGAGTACAGTACTGGAGTTGAGTACAATGCATTGTCTTTGATAGCTTCATTGATGGGGACTTCACTGCCTTATTGGACAGGTGGCTCCATTGTATTGGGAAGCTACAGTTGTTTGGGTTGTTGCAGAAATCTGCTTTCTTTCATCTCTCTGTCCCAGCTACAGAAATGTAGTTACACCTGCTGTGGAAATCAGGTTCCTGAGCTTGCTTTCCTGGTTAGACCATTTATCCTAAGCAGCTTTTGTGGGGGCAGAGAAGAGAAGATTTACTTCTATAAACTTATAGAAATAAACCTGGTGCAAGAGCAGAAGCAACAAGAGCCAAGGGACCCTGCTTTACAGAGCACCGGTTAGTGATGCTTTTTGTCTTGAAGCAGAGAAAGACCAGATTTGGTGCACCCCTGACACTACTCCTGTGCTCTGTCACTTGGACCCCTTGGCTTCCCTGCTGTGACTCTCCTAGCAATGCTTGTCTGGTAGAGAGTAGGCCAAATGGTCTCCCCAACCCCACTCCTCTCCCCTAGATCACCCTGATTTATCTGAGCAGTCCTTGCTCATAATGACCATCCTTGAGGGAGCCCTGGTGATATCACTCATCAAAGCAAGCACATAGCTTAAAAGAGAAGCTGTCAGGTCTGAAATGCCATCTTTCTCCCAGAAAGAAGGAAATCTGTGAGATGCCAGGGGCAATGGTGTGAATGGTTCAGATGTGGCCTGTGCTATTCCTGCCTGTTGCAGAGTTGGAGAAGGGAAAGCCATTTTATAAAGGTCTGCAGAAGTGGATACCACACAGAGGTCCAGGTGTCCCTGGGAGGACATTTTGCTACATTGAGGTGAAAAAGTAACCCATTTTCTCCTTTTTTCCTGTAATCTCTGAACTGCCTGTATCCACTATAAGTTTTTCTTTCTAGAAAAAATTTTTTATTTCTAGCTCTATGAATACATCATGAATTAACAGGACATCCTGTTCAAGGCCCATTCAGGGGGGGCATCAAGTCCTGCCTTCAAAGGGACACAGGATGGGGAATGAAATTCAAGTGCTCTGCTCACCTGCCTGCCCTCCTGCTTGTTTCCACAGTCCCAGCCCAGACTCTGCAGCAGAGAAGCATCAGGATAGAGAGAAGACCTGAAAGCTACAGGGAGCTGGGCTGCCAGTGTCTGAAGGATGGTCAAGCTGATTCCAGAAATTAGAGAATAGGGTCAGATAGGTGGATGTGGGGATGGGGAAAAAAGCATTTTCTTCCACTGCACTCATCAATTAAAACATTTTAAGGCTGGTGAATCCTCTGTCTTTCTGAAAAGACTCAAGTATGTATTCATCACCTTTGACCCCACTGCATGACATGGGACAGTTAATGGTGCACGGAGCTCTTTCCTTGGTGCTCTTTGCGGGTGGCCAGTCACAAGGAAAGAAACAACAGATGTAACAACCACCTACCATATCCAGAGATCATGCTACGAACTTTCACATATGCTAACACATTTAATCTTCCACTCTGTTAGAAGCAAGATGCTATCAAATCTTACAGAGAAGGAAACCAAGACTCCGAAATGTTATATAACTTAACACAGGGCTGAGTGCTGGTTGATTTCAAGTTTATTACACAATATCCTAAATTAAACCATGAAGTATTTTCACCACGTACACCAATCCCATTATAATAACTTTTAGAGAATTGTCTTGATTCTCCTTTGGATTTTGATTGAGTCTCACAATGTTTGAAATATGTGGTTCTTGAATCATTTTATGGTTAATAGGGACTTGGTACCTATAACTGGTTTTAGGAGTTATAGGATATTTTCCTATAGTGTCAGTGCCAACTTTTGAAGGGTGCATGGAGAAGGTGCCAATAAATACTGGCTTGAGAGAGAAAGTGTACCTGAACTTTGCTTACAGTTCAGTAGAGTGAGGACATATTAGGCACCCGTTGTGGTGTAGTCCTCTATTAGACATTATGAGAGACCAAAGTGGAGACATACTCTCTTTCCTTATGCAATTTACAAATTGCTTGAAAAGACACAGGATGCAGTTGTACAACTACACCTAAAAATTCAGGTAAATTATAACAAAGCTCAAATGCTCAGTGAAGACAATAAGAGCTTCAGGAGGTCAATGGCCAGAGGAGTGAGAGATGGAGCAGTTGCAGTATTCATGCAAGAAGGAAGCTTGATCTAGGCTTGAAAGTGTAGTATTTGCCTAAGAAAGAAATGGAACAAGAGAAGCCACTGCAATGAGAAGCCGGTGCACTGTAAAGAAGAGTAGCCCCCATTCGCTGCAACTAGAGAAAAATCCATGTGCAACAACCAGCCAATAAACAAACAAACAAATAAATAAATAAAAAAGAAAGAAGTGGAGAACTTCTAAATGGGTGGAGAAGGAACTACTTAAGTGTAGAGGTGAGAATGCCTACAGTTTTGAGGGGATGATGAGGTGCCCATGTTGACTGGAAGTGCATAAGAAACAGCTGAAGATTTGATAAGAAAAGTCATTGGGTCTAAATGTTAACCTAGTATGCGATCCTTATTCCAATGGCCATGGAGAGCCATACCAGGTTCTTGAGCAGAGAAAGGCTGTAAGAAAAGGTGTTTTCAGAAACTAGATCTAGGAGTGGTATTCAGGGAAAGTGGTGGAGCAAATCCTGGGGGAAGGGAGACCATAGGGAAGCTATCGCCATGATCGAGGATTGAGGTCACACACACTCAACCAAGGTGAAGGTGGGAAAGCAAAGGAAGGCAGAATGGGGCTCAGTTCAGGAAACAGTGACTGATTGTGTATGGAGGGTAAGGGGAAGCTTGGGGAGGAATTAAGGATGACTCCAAGGTTTAAACCTGGGTAAAATCAAGGTATCATCCTCATTTTGGAAGAGTCTCTAGGTGAAGGACTTTTCTACTGGGAAGAGGTAGTGACCTAAGCGGTCCAGAAGCCTTGGACTGAAGTTTTATGTTTATATTTATTTTCGCCAAGTCACCCTTGCCCCACCGCCAGGCTTGAGGGCTTATAAAACGTGTTTGGAAGTCCATTCTAGGACCTTTATGCAAAACTCTATATGAAGAAGGCCTAAGACATGCTCATGTCTCTGCTCCCCTTGGTGCCCCCATGCCTAGCATGAATGTCTCTTCAAAAGGTCATAGGCCCCAGGGGCCCTACTTCCACATGCAAGAGTCACTATACATCATTCCATGCCATCGTGGGCCCCCTGAGCACTTGTGCTTGCGGACGTTGAAGTTAACGAATATTCAGAGGGTAGACTGAGCTGGGTGTGCCAAGCCTTGTTAGCTGTGCGGTTGGGTCACGGTGCCCGCCCCTGAGGATATTAAATAGCAGCATTGTCAAGATGAGACAATGCAACTGTCTCCTGGAATTAACAGCCCATCAGTCCCTACAACCGCACGCACAGCCCCTTTTGCCAGCTGCAGGCTCCTTGGTGAGACGGTGTGTGGGGGATGCAGCTGGCTGTGGAAGAAGGACCATCGCCTGCGCTATTCCAGGCTCCTGCTGATCAAAGGAGCAGCACAGATTGAATGCTGAGACCTTGGGCTCCACCCCATGACAGGATTGGGCACTGCCCACGTCATGAGCATAAATAAACAAGTAACAAAAGTGACTCCAGGTGGAACCTCATTTCTGCAGCCCTGGGCAGCCTCTTTTGTCATCTTAAGGGACACAATGACTGCAGGGAAGCAACAGGCAGGAGGGGTCCCAAATGCATATGGAGATAATTGGCTAATATCTCCTTGGTAAGATTTCAAGATGACAATAAATGCTGACCTGCTAAAACATAAATCCTCTGTGTTTTAAAGTGGAGCCTAAAATTCCCACTATCTCACATCCATTGCTCTGAGAAATTGCATTTTTGGTCACTGGGTGATAGGTGACCTCTTTTCAAGTTCCACCAGGTGGGAAAACACTTTAAGGCATTTAAAGGATCCTCTCTCTATTTTTTTTTCTTGTCTGTTATTAGTTAAAATTTTCATTTAATATCCACACCATCCTTCACACGTACGTGATAAGTGTAACATAAAACATCCTCCCAAGAGATGTCAATAATAGTCTCAATTTATGAAAAAGCAAAAGGTAAAATTTGTTAAATACCATATGTTACTTCCTCAAATGAAAGAGTACTAGCTTGCACCCATTAATGATTCATAAATGATATGTCTTACAACTGTTGTATATGTTACCTGTAATATAATTTCTCTCCTGTCTTAAAGGAAAATGGTTATTAAATGGTTAACCACATGCTACAGTCTTAGCAAACTAGTTCACCTGCAATGCCTGGAGAGTGTGCACTTTGACCAACCCTTGTTGATGAAATGGAAAAAGAGAACGTTTCGGAGTGCAGGGTGCTATGGAGAAGAGGTAATAACAGACCAGGTACCAGAGTGGGTGACCCAGGCTACCGTCTGAGGACTCTTGGCCCCTTGAGAGTGGGATAGAGAATACAAAAGAAGATCTGAGTTTGCCAGCAGTAAGCCTATACATGTTTTTGAGGTTGGGCCTTTTCATGTATTATAAGTATTTTGTGAAGCATTTTATCCATATTCTCTATAATGCCAAGACCTCCATCATCTACATAGTAGTGTCTTTGATTCCATGACACAATAGCTTATATCAACATTTCTCAAAGGTATTTGACCATCAGGCATTTATAAAAGGGTACTTAACTGATGCAACATCAACTGGAGTGTAAGATACAATTTGTACATTTTCTTTAAATTTCCCTTTTGTGACAACCCATTCTGAGGCAGTCTGGAGTCAGACTGCCTGGGATTGAATCCTGATTCTATTACTTGCAGCCTGTGTGATTCTGGATAAATAATGTTAAACTCCATGCTTCCTCCCTTCTTGTCTCTTGCTCTAACTAAAATTTAGCTGACTTTTATCAAATTGAGATCTCTTTTTCAAACCCCTTGTGTCTCAGAGTTGGGATATTTGGTAACCATTCTCTTTGCCTCCCACGGCCACTTTCAGATAATTCCTCCTTCCCTTTTGTAAAAGCCCTTAGCCTTTAAGGCTCAAACCAAATGACCACACCACTTTCTCCCTCTTCCCCTAATAATCATTTGAGGAGCTCCTTATCCTGCTTCTTTATTAAGATTTTACACTTCATTCACCATCTTGTACTTTTCAACACTTGCCTTTCCTTGTCTTAGGCAAAGTCAACAACCATATGGACACCTGGTCTCTTGCTTCCTTGAATTTCTCATGTTCAGTGACCTTCTTATTAAGCCATTTGCTCCAGGATTGGATGCTGGACCACATTATCACCAGAAACTTTGCCTCCAAAATACATGAACTTGAACATTCATTTTATATTAAAACCTGCTATCCTTCTTCCCTGGTTACTCAAGTACTTCCGTGCATGGGTACTCTGATTTCAAAACTTGCAAGCCTTTGAACCCTGTTTTTAATCCATCAGTCCCCTCCCATTTTCACTTCCTGCTTTTTCCAGCTTATTTTTCTTATTAAATAACTTCAAATCTGTTGTTCCTCACTTTCTCCATTTGTTCTTTACCTTCCCCATTTCACTTACTTTGAAAAACCTTCATCTGGAAAGAAACAACCCACCTTTTCTGTGTTCACACCTGAGAAGGTACGCATAGTAGGAGAAAATCATAGGAGTGGGTAAATTGACAATCATCATGAAATGATGAACACTATCTTAGGTCAAGTTCTCTGGAAATTGATTCCGAGATGGAGATTTGTGTTTGCCAAGTTTCTGACTGTCCTCATTTCCTCAGGAAACCTATTTTCTCTCTACTTTATATATACTTTAGATTTCTCTTACCCTGAGCCAGCACCTTTGCTGGTCTCTGAGACTTACAGCCTGGAGTGACCCATACGTTTATTCTTGAGGGATTTAAACTTGTGGTCATCAAACCCTTCTTGGGCTGTAACTGGAGCACATGACCATTTATAGTCAAGTGAGTAGAAAAGTGTCAAGAAGAACTCCTGTGGATCACTGGAGTGACAAATGTATTTCTCCTTGCTCACATTGTGTAGAGAGTAGCCCTATCTCCTCTTGATGGTTAGCGTTAATTAACTTCCTGAGACAGTGACCACTTTCTTTGCCTGTAGCTTTTATGGTACAAGCCCAAAGTGCTCATAAAGGAGCAATAGAATAAGTTTTAATGAAATTTTGCTCCAAGTTTTATTTCCAGTGATGGTAAGCAGGGCCATTCCAACTAGCATTCAGTTTCTGTACCCATTTCTATGTTTATATATAGAAATATAATGGATATTGATTTAGGCAATAGAGAAGTCTATTGTGCCTTGGAAAATAGCCCCCATAATTTCAGAGAATCATAGCAGGGCTGGCACCTCACCTGTGTCCTCAAAAGACCATCCTATTGCTCTATCAAGTTGGCAGTTTCTGAAGCATAATAAGAGATAAGATGAACAAATCTCATAGTCATGTGTCCCTGCCTTCCCTCCTTGGCTATAAAGTGGATATGCTGGTCTGATGAGATGGTATGCAGGATCCCATGTCAGTGGGTTAAACACCCACCCACTTTGCTGGCTGAGGGCCTCTGGTCAGGAAAGGCAAGATAAACCTTCTCCTTCCAGGGTGGAAGAGCTCAATGTAACCCATTTGCCACCAAGTGTCAGATTCGTCTCCTCTAGGACTGATGCCATATTGCAGACACAGCATTTGTCTCTGTTGTGAACAGGATGGACACTTGGCAGCTTTAAGAATTAAATCAGCCTTGCTAAGTGGGAGCCCATGCTACTGAGTCCATGCATGGCATCTATACCTGCCACCATGGTTACTCTGTTTATGAACCCAATGTGCAAGTTAGGGTGCTGTGAACAAAGTCTGGCTGACATTATTATTGGCTTAATTATTCTGGTTCTCTTTGGAGAGCATTACCATATGACATAAAAATCTTCATACTTTGGGCCACTCGCATAGGTCAGTCCACAAGTTTCTTCTCCCTTCTTTCTTGTTCCAATCTTCCTATCTGGCTTTTTGGTTTTTGTTTTGTTTTGTTTTATAAGCCTTGACCAACTGGCCAAGCCATTCATCACTGCCTATGAGGCCATATGTAGCCTTACTTCAGGCTACTTCTCTTTCCACTCAAGATAAATAGCCTACATATCACTTGAAGATCTTGACTGCTGGTAGGATTTCTCCTCATTGCAATCTTTCAGGGCACCCCAAGTAAGGCTATACTCTATCAAAAGTTTATTTTCAGTTTTCCAGCCACACACTCAACTGACCTATCCATGATCAAGGTCAATCTTCTTCCTTCTTTATAAGCTAATCATTGTGCCAGTGTGAGCTGAAAAGGAGGCACCATAAGTGTGAGCTTAAAGAGAGATCCTAGTGTAACAATGGGAAAACATGGCTGTGGTCCTCCTGTTCTGCAGTTTCTTTGCGCCTTCTGGTCCTGCTTGTGCCTGACCTGGAGTTACTTTAACCTCCAAATGGGTTTTTGGGTTGTTGCTGTGTCTGCCTAAAGTTATTACTTGGTAGATCTGATAGAACTCAGCCTATGAAGGGCTGCTCTGCTGCTTAACCACTTGATGCCCCACAGTTAGATGTTAAGTTTCTATCAGTATCCTTTAGCAAGCTAGTAGCTGGTTTTTGAATGGTGTATTAGTTTCTGCTGTAGATGGCAAGGCCTTGATACATTTTAATTCTTCCACGAGGACCTGTTACAAATTCCACTTGGTGTCTTTCTCTCTGCAGACACCTCAAGTACCATAGGGTCTGCGAGCTGCAAGGTCTGTGGCACATGCTTTAAGGCTGCTTGCACAGCCGCCTGAACTGCTGCAGAGCCCTTTCCTGCTCTAGGCCCCATTCAAATCTGGAAGCCATGACATGGCTTTGCAGAGTACTCTCCAGTGTAGCATATGCTTCCTCTAGCACCAGAAGGCCTATTAAGCATTGTGCTTCCCTGTTATTGTTGCAATATGGGAAAAACAATCATTTGCTCTTTACTTTGAAGGGAATGGCCTGGCATGCCTCAGACACTGGAATCCTAAGATTTTTACTAATATAACAAGTTCCTTAATCTTCATAGCACTCTGCAGGTCAGACCTCCACCTGGCTGCCACACTGACTTTGTCAGTCATTATGACATTCACCCACCTTGCTTTGGGTGGTTAAGTGCCGCTCCTTGGCCTCTACTATTTCCTGACTCTGTCATCCCTATTCCTAATGGAGAATTCAGTTTCATAACAGACTCTTCCCTTATAAGCTCTAGCCTGCAAAGAATAGCCAGGCTTTAACTTTTCAAGAAATTTGGTACCTTTCTATATGAGCAACCTCCAAGTAGCCAGAACAGAATACAATTGACTGAGTGACTTAAACAGAAATTTGTTTTTCATAGTTCTAGAAATTCAAGATCAAGGTTCTAGCCAATTCAGTTTCTGGTAAGAGCTCTCTGTCTGTCTTTTAGATGGCCACTTTCTCACTATGGCCTATGTCCTCACATGGCCTTTTCCCAGTTCATGACAATGGAGAGAGAGAGGGAAAGGGAATGAGAGAGAGAGAGAGAGAGAGAGGCAGAGAGAATTTGCTTTCTAATCCTATCACCTTAGAGTCGCACCCTAATGACTTCAGCTGACCTAAATGACTTCCAAAGACCTTATCTCCAAGTACAGTCACTTTAGGGTTTAGGGCTTCAACACACACATTTTGGAGGGACACAGTTCAGTCCACAGCACCTGTGCTCTCACCTGTGCATTCCTTACTGCTTTGATGAATGAAGTGTCCTTCAGGCCCTCCCATGGAACCCAGTCAGCTGATGGGTTTTTCCTGCTTCACATGGTGTATCTGTTCTAGCATGGCCACTTCTCTGAGCTTCTTCCATTATCCGCCACTACAATTTTGGCATTTCTACTTCATTTAGCATAGGCCATTTCTTTTTCCAACCTTCCAAGATACATCCTTTAAGCTATTCGCACTGTCTCCCATGAACCTGGCCAGGATGTTAAGTCTCATGTCCTGGACAGGTGTACCCCTGAATAAACTCTCTCTTATGCAATTTTATGTTCTGCCACCCTTGACCCAACACTCTCAGGAGCCAGTCCCATCTTCTGCTGCTACACATAGACTAGATCTCACAGCCCCTTTGACATGTGGTCCCCTTTCTCCCTTGATAGGCCCAGAACTTCCCCAATTACTTTATACTAAGACATGACCTTGACTACAGGTCTTGTACCAAAGAGGCCAGATGGGATTATATCCTGAGGGAGGTGTGTGTTTAGCAAATAAGAGGCCTCTGCAACACTTTTAAGCAAGAGGATGGAGAACGTCAGCTTCAAATAGGGAGGAGTGAGCCACTTCTATAGAATTCAGGGGCATATGGGGTTTCAAACTTGAGTTTTTCAACACAGATGTTCCCATCCTAACAGGTTTTCATTGTTTCTAGTCACATCTCTGACCTTGGTGTAGCAGACTTGCTGAGGTCAAGATTTCAAACTTTTTAAATGTCTTCTTATCCTTATAATTAAGCTTGTTGCCTGATCCTCAGCCTTTTCTGTCTCCTGCTGCAGAACAGGGCCCTCTTAACATGCTGCTAAGGAGGTCTTCTGACTTTCACACTTTGCCTTAAATTGGTGATTAATCATCCTCAGCCTTCGTTGTCTTTTTCCAGTGCATCAATAGCACTCAGCAACAGCCATTCAATCCCACAAGCTTTAAACTTACTGTTTCCTGATACTTCCCAAATGCGAGAGATATTTCACCCTCTGGTGCTTTCCCTTCCACTGGTATCTTATCCAGTTCACCACCTGGTAAAAGTTATAATAACTCTCCCTCTACAGCATGCCAGGGGCTATCAGGACTCCATCTACCACCAGTGACAAGTCTCATTTACAGCTGAATCTACACACAGATACAACTCCAAAATCCTGTTTTTAAGTGTGCTTCTTGATATCAATTGTGTTAGGTCAGGCTCCTTGAAAGGAGACTTTGAGATGGAGATTTGTGTGCAGGAGGTATATTGGGAATGCTCCCAGGAGCCATACCTGAAAGGGAGACTGGAATGCAGGACTGGGCAGAGGCAGATGGCAAACTGTGATACAGCTGTAGCAGAAGCCTCAGCCAGCCAATAGGAAGCTTGGAGCTGGGATGGCCCTTCAGAATTGTCCCAAATTAATTCTGATGTAGTAGTATCCATCAGTTTTCACCTTCTGGTTTTAGTGCCTTGGGGATTACAGTTAAGAAATAATTCCAAACCCAAAGCAACTGATTTATTTTCCATCTTTTTCTTCTATTTGTTTATATATTTACTTTTCTCAGCTCCTGATGGGTAAATTAATTATAAATAAATAAATAAATTATGACCAAAGTCTGACTGATCTAAGCATATGTAAACCTGCTGGACTCAGCACCATAAACTTCATAATTGTCTAACACATTCCAGAGGTTGCTGTGATCTTTGAGGAATCTTGGAGAACAGAGAATTGTCAGGAAACCAGATGACCAAAGACAGGCCAATTTCCAAAAAGGGAATGAGAAATAAAGTAAAATTGCAAAATGGATTATAGAAAAACATAGTTTGAAAATACCCAGAAAAGGAAGCAGAGAATGCCACGTTCCAGAGCGAGTTCTCCCTGTGTATGTCATGTCAGAGTTGTCTATTTTTTTTTTTCTTTTTTAAGTGAGGATTTTAAATTAGTAGATAAGGAAAATGTGTTTCTGGATTTTATTGAGATATTCTGAAAAAAACACTACATGGTATTACATTCTATCCTATCTTGTCCTAGCCTAGCCTAGCCTAGCCTAGCCTAGCCTAGCCTATCTTAGTCTATTCTATCCTAAGAGGTACCAAGAAAGGATAAAAGGATTTTAGACAGGTAACTACTGTGTGAAAGAGCCAAAGATTTGGATTGGTGATAAACTGGAGAGAGGTTTTCAGTGATCTTCCCCAGGGCTCTGACTTACCTCAGTGCTAGTCAAAATGTGAATCTGTGGCTTCTATGAAGACAGAAGCAATAGTCATGAAATTTGTGGATGACATGAATTTGGGATGGTTAGTGAATATGCTGATGACAGAATCAGGTCCCCAAAGTTCTTGACAAGCTGAAAGAATGGAAGGAATCCAAGATGATGAAATTTAACCAAGGAGAACGTAACAGTCTATATTGAGTTTAGGATTGGAGTTAAACAACTCCACAATCATTGGATGGGGTGATTGTAATGTAGTAGTTGTAAAGGAAAACAAACAATACCTGGAATTCAGTTGAGAGTAAATTCACTGTGGTCACCTAAAAGCAAATGCACTCCTGGCTACATGATCAAAACTTCAGTGTCTAAAGTAACAGAGGTGACTATTTTGTCACATCCTGTGTAAGTGAAGTTGCAGTTAGAGGAACGTGTTCTAGAGGCCATTCTTTGCTAGACCAAGTCTGGAGGAGAGGAACCAGAATGGTGGAACTCCACAAAGCCTTACACGTAGGCAATTGCTTTGGAAATTGATGATGTCTAGTCTGAAAAGATGAAGCTGAGAGAAACACATAGTCCCTGGCTGCAAATATTTGAAAGAATGCTGTGGGGGAAAAGGATTAGCCTTTTCTTTCCCTTCCAAGTGTTAGAAATATTGCTTTCAACAAGCTGGAAGCTGCAAAGCCATGAATTTAGATTTAATATAAGGAATTCTATTCAGAGTCAACTTTTTGAGTGTCCCATCATGGCATGAGTTGTGAAGCATAGATTTGATGGTGACACAGTGTGAATTCTTTAGGAAAGTTTCAAACATTCATTGGATTGAAGGTTGGACTGGATGAAGATTAAGGTTCCTTTCAACCCTCAGGTTCTGTTCCCTTGAACCAAAGACAATAATTTCTGTTGATTTTTAAGCAGATCATTATTGGAATGTGGTCTCCTACTCAGGTCCCAGCAAAGTTGTACTGATTTAGGGTGATCTTTTTAAGGAAGGCTCTTTTGAAAGAACTTAAACAGCTTATGTGCTGGGCCCCTGTGTCTGTAAATATTTCTGAAATGGAAGCAAGGGAGTGGAACCATTCAATTCAAGCCACCCCCTCTTTGTCCTCTCTAAACAGTCAAAATTTGCTCTTATGTATTTTCTTCAAGCTTAAGCATACAAGACTAAAAACAAGTCAAAGTCTTGTCTCTCTAAAGAGTAGGGTTCTTTGGGGGTTAATAATGTCTCTATTCATTAAATACATATTATATTCCAAGCACTGTGCTAAGCACTTGATTATATTTATTCAGTCTTCAAAACAAACTTCTGAGTGGGTGCTGTCATTATTATCAATTTCCAGATGGGGAAACCAACGCTCAGAAAGTCAATAGTCAGCCAGTAAGTGGGAGAGCTGAAATGCAAACCCAAATTGTCAATCTAGGAATGAAAACACCAACCCCAGTAACCCCTATACAATGCTGCCTCTCCGAGGCAAAGAGAAGATTCTAGTTATATGTAAGAATTCTGATGGCAACATTGCCTGTTGCACCTTCAATAACAGCTGAGCAGACCCAAGCATAGAACAAGCCAGACTGGAGAAGATAGTGCCTTTCAGACAACTGGAGGGCCATTACTTGGTGCTGACGTGATTTTTTTTCTGTGCTACCAACAGCCACAGTCTGCCCACATAAATTGAGTCTTATTCCAGTTGGCTCATTTGCTGAGAATAACAAGTCCACCTGCCAATGTGAATAAAGTCAGAAAGGCCACATAGGAGAGAGGGAATGGAGATGGTATCTCAAGGAAAAAAAGCACATTTATGTTTTTTCTTGTTATAAAAGTAATCTTTCCTCATTATGAGACCAATTAGAAAACACAGAAAAGCATACAGAAGATATCCTTTACAGTCATCACAGCCCAGATGCTCAGATGACCACATGAACATTTAGGTACATATCCTTTCAGTCATGTATGTGTAAATTCACACACGCTTTTTTTTTTCCACAAAGTACATGAGCTCTGTACACACTCTTTTATAGCCTCTTTTTTTTTTCAGTGAATATATTGTTGTGAACATTTTTCCACCTCATTATGTTTTCTTCTTACCCCATCATTTGAAATGGCTACACAGCATTCTGCTGCACGGATGTGCCATAATTAGAACCTCATTTCTCAGAAATAAATAAATCAAGCACAGGAAAGCTCTCCTTTGGGTTAAGCACAGATGCTTTAAGAGGTGGTAGAGTGAGTCCCTAAGACCAGGAGGAGAGGAAAGAAGGAGAGCTGGGATCAGGGACAGTGTTTGATTGGGGTTTTGATTTGGGGATCTTCCCGGGTCTTTAAGAAATAGAATCAGTAACAGATATTAAATGATGGTGATAGAAACGTAAAAGGGAAAAATTTCCCCAGAAGGAGTGAGAAGAAGGGAGCTGGTAGACTGGAAAGTGTTCTTGAGATGGGGGAAGAGAAGGACTTTTGAGACTCTTCTGTGGAGAGAAAAGCTTTGTGGGGAGGTAAGCAAGAGTCCTGGTCTGAGTAAAAAGCAGATTTAGGGGTTAGTAGGGAATCTGGACCAAGGAAGAGAAGCTTCAAGGCATAACTCAGGATCTAATCTGCCCTGTAAAATGCCAAGCCTGTGCTGTCCCCACCAGCACCACTAAGATGGCCCGTGGCCCTGAGAAAGCCTGGACGTTGGAGGTGATACGAATGCACTAATTATTTACAAGCATAGCTATAGAGATTGTGGAAAGAGGTGACTCTGCAGTTATATCTCCCTGGGAGATTGGCCAGTGGGTGTCTGGCAGCCATGACTGGGGATGGCCAGTGGAATAAGAAGGGGGAGAGCAAACCTGCTCTTCTGACCTCCCAGAAGTACCCTTTGCCACTGGCTCAGGACCAGTCTGTATGCTGTTCTCCACTCATGGGCTCTCGGTCCATATGTGACAATGAGGGAGTGCTGAAGGGACCAGCTCAGAGGGAGCTGACGGTTCCCTCCTGGTCACACCTCTTGGTCCTCAGCAAGAGGAATCCAGTTGCTCAGGGTCTTGGGAGTGAACCTGAGGGCCCAGAGAGGAGCCAGACAGTATAGCAGCCAGGATGTGGAACAGCAGGCGGCAGGGGTATTTTCAGAGTAACTCCTTTTAATATCTGCCTTTACAAGAAAATCCGGTTGAGGGGGTTCCCTCCATCTGGTCATTCCTTTTGAAAGGGATTGTGGGGAGTCTTTGCCTGGGCTTTTGAAAAAGACTGGTGGGGATTTTGGAAATCATCTGTGGTTCTTTCTCTGATGTGAAGACCAGTCTTACCAAGGGAGTCCTGGGGTTATATACACTCCAAACACCACGTGCTTTGTGACTTTGAGCTGTTCTGAGCTTAGTTCCTCACTGTAAGTAGGACAGGTAATAATAATACCTCTGTCATACCTGTGGGGATGAGAGGACTGATTGCTGCCTTTCTGAAAGAAGAGGTTGATTCAACACCTATCTTTCCTTGGGAGTGTGGTCTGGGAATGCTGCCATTTTCCTTAGACAATTCCCCCTTTCTGGGTCCTGGACTTCATCAGCCCTATCTTGTCAGCTGGACGAATTCACAGTAACAAGTCTACAGAAGCATTTGTAGAAATGGTTCTCTGGGACTTCCTAGATGGTGCAGTGGTTAAGAATCTGCCTGCCAATGCAGGCGACACGGGTTCGAGCCCTGCTCTGGGAAGATTCCACATGCCACAGAGCAACTAAGCCCATGAGCCACAACTATTGAACCCGTGTGCCACAACTATTGAAGCCCACGCTCCTAGAGCCCGTGCTCCACAACAACAGAAGCCACTACAATGAGGAGCCCGCGCACCACAATGAAGAGTGGCCCCTGCTCTCAGCAACTAGAGAAAGCCTGTATGCAGCAATGAGGACCCAACACAGCCAATAAATAAATAAAATAAATAAATAAATTAAAAACAAAAGTTATAAAAAAAAAAAGAAAAGAAATGGTTCTCTGAATGAGGGGGTTGGGTTGAAGTTGCTTTGGCCTTTCTAGCCCATTCTTCCTCTGCCAGCATGCTCTACGGGCAAAAGAAAATTATCAGGAGGGTGTCTGAGGATCATGGACTCAGAAGCAGAAAAAAATAATTCTATGACTCAAATGTTTACTGGCTAGAACAGCCTGACACATCTGTCTCCACAGCAGGTATTTGCCTGTCAGATGGACGGACACTTTTACCAGCCTGATAGGCCAGACTTTGAAATGGTCCTTCTCCTAGGAGGGCACAATACAACTGATTAGGTTTCTTCTTATCAAATTACAGTCTCACTCCAATTTTATCTCCCTGAGATTGCTCGCAGACCACCTTGACTGGAATTTTGGGTGTTCCCAAACACTTGAGTCCCACAATTACAGATAATCTCTGTTGACTTTCACAGTTGCCTAATCACTTCCATTGTGTTTGGATTTTACTAGGTTTAACTCTCAGAGCACAACCGTATTCTCTCATCAGCAAGTTCTTGGGGCTCTTGGCTTCTCACTGTCACCCCTTTGCAGACTGTAAATGTGGATGGAAAAGCTTTCAGAACCACCAAGGATGATTCAAACATTGGACTATGTCATCACTCTGTGCTGTTAAGAAAACCAGACCTCAGAGCTCAGGTTCCAGACTGGAGCCTTTTTCACTACAAAGACTGCTGTTCCCTCCCTTAGGTGCAAGGGCAGCAAACTATGTAGGGAAGTGCAGGGAACTCTTACTTGATCATGTGTCCAATATTCTCTGTCTAGATTTTATTTGGGCTCATGGAAGCCCCTATGTAACTGATCTCTGAATATCTGTTAACTGATAGTTGCTTCCCGTATTATTGAAGTAACTTTATTTCAGCTGTCTGCTCCCCAGCTGGTTCAGAACATCCATCAGTGAGTGGGATGAATATTTACTGATGCTTCCTAATTAACCAAATAAACAGAGAAGGCCACAGACCTGAGGTCATGGTCTTTGAAGAGAAAACCCTTGTGTGTTGGGTCAGCAGAAATGACTAGTGATGATCAGCCCTAGAATCTCTTTGAGGGACTGAGGGGAAGGCTCTTTGGTTGCTAGAGAGCTGCCTCTATCTCTCTGAGTGATGGGCCTCTCATTTCTGACCATGGGTTATCACTGGCCAAGCCCCAAACCAACTCAAGCTCTTCAACTCATCCATTCTCATGTGTGGAGGCAGTGAGGCTGGGCATGGGTTACAAGGCCCCTGAAACAGGTCCTGCCAATGCTGCTGGCCCTAATTATCACTGCCTGCCCAGCCCTGGCCAGTGCAGATCTCCTAGCTGGTGGCTGTAACAGATTTCCAGGAGAAGGTGCATTAGGTCCTTTCCACATCTTCACAGAGGACTGGGACCCCTTCTCCATTCCTTCCCACCACTGGATCTCCATTCTCACAGCCCACATTCCATGACTCAGCATTTGCCCTGTATCTGGAGGCCCCCTGGGCACAGTCTGATGGAGTACCCCAATAAGCGAAGTGCTGGACCCTCCCTGACCACTTCCTGCTTAATGCTTCCTTCCTCCCCTGCAAGCCTTAACCAAACGGGCCATTGTTTTCCGCTGAGCAGTGTCGCAGTGCAGGGTGGGTGGAGGGAGGGCTGGGGGCTGTTTCCTTCACATGCATTAAAATCAATGGTGTTTGCTCATCTGGTGGAGTGACAACTCATTCCTCTGGACAGGCTGGCTTCACAATTGTTCGTTCAAGGGGAAATCTGATAAGAAATAATAGTCTGGTCTTTGGGAGCATTAAACCGTTGTATTCTAATATAAACTGCAGGCCCACTGACTGTCTGGTTTCTCCTCTCCTTTAGTATTTTCTGGGTTTTTTTTTTTTTTGCATTATTGATTTTTGATTCTTTCCTTTTATAAGGCTGCTGTAAAACGAAAGAGATCCTCAAAACCAACAGGCCAAATGAGAAAGTTCAGTGAGGTCTTCACCGACCATCTAAAAGGGCAAGGTCTGATCCATTCAGTTTGGGCACAGTTTTTTGGTTTTTTTCCCATTTGAGATGTTTTATTTCAGTTTCTAAATATGATCTGGTAAATTAAGGTTTAGAGGTTAAAAAAATGCGAGTCACAAACCCATAAAATAGAATAAACAGAGCTGAATCCGTTTGTTTGGTTCATGTAGTCTTAGCTAGTTAACTTGTCTCGTTGATATTCAGATATTAGCAGATAAAGGAGTTGTCACAAATTCCCAAAGCCCTTCTGAGGAAGGAGGAAAGAAGAGGTTGGATCCATAGGCCTGTCACAGTGCTGCTATTGATTTGTGGGCAGTCATGAACAAGACCAGTCTTTTGCTCTGGGAAGAAGGCTGCATCTCTTCTGAATGTGAGCTGACAGGATGCATAGCTCCGAAAAACCATATGGAATAATAACAGTAACATTAAACATAATCCTTCTGTTGGTTAAAGTGCGACAGTTTTCTATGTTCTTGCAGTGAATTACCTTATTTAGAATTACAGAATTATAGATTATTGTGCAGGAAAGAATGGTAGAGAACATCTAGTTTAAACTATGCTTTTCACAGATGAGGAAATTGAAGCCAAGAGATGTAAAGTGGCTGAACGATTTCCTTTCACTCCCCAACACAGCTCAGGGAAGGTGGCAAGACAAGAGGGCTTATTTTGTGTATTTTCTGTAGGTACTAGGTGCCAGCCACTCTGCTAGGCTCTGAGCATACAGTGGTGAACAAGATGTGTTCTCAGGTCTCACAGAGCTTAGAGTTTGGTGGATGAGCCTGATGGATAGACAGCTACATCCCAGTCTAAAGACTGTGATAGGATTCTAGGTGACCTCTGTGGGAGGGGACCTAACCCAGACTAGGTATGACCAGGGCAGTTTCCCAGAGGAAGTGACATACAGAGTAGGACCAGGATATGAGGAAGATGAGTTAGTCAGGTGAAAGATGGGGCTGGGCTGGGGATGAGGGCCAGGTACACTAGGCAGGGAAAATTGAAGTGGTCAATTGAATCCCTCCCCAAAACTTAGCATTTGAGGGATAGAGAAGAGTCTTGTCTCTAGTGAGTGCCTCTCTCAGCACAGTGATTGTACAAGGCAAGGGTGCTGTGGCTCACTGTGTGGCATTTTTAATTTCACTGTTACAATAACTATGGGAAGGGCTTATGACAGTTACCATCAAGAGGAAACTGAGGCACAGAGAGAGTTCAGCTACATGTTCAAAGTCATGGTGACTGAATTAAGAAGAGAGCTTGCTCTCTGTTTGGGAGCCCTAGACAGACAAACAGAGGTACAAATGAGCTCTGAAATCTGGACTGGGAGAAAAATGTGGGGCAGGTGAAAAGTTGAATTCTGGGTTTTATCCTGAATATTAAATAGGTATGGTTTGGCCCTCTGCATCATACTCAGAGTTCATAAAAGGAGAGTGGGGAATTGACAGGATTTAGAATTTTAAAGTTGGAAAGAAAAACTTTTGTGATGACCTACAAGGAGTTGTATGTGTGTTCAATCCAGGATTCCAAGTCTGGTTCTGAACATAGAGAGGTTGCAGTTATCTTAAGAGGCATGGTAAAACCTTTAAAATAAAAGAAAATTTAAATAGAATCAATTTAAATCAATTTTACTTTAAAAAATTCATGGACAGAACTTTTAAGAAATGGAAGATTGTAAAAATGAGCCATCTGTAGATTCCCAGAAAGGCCATGAATCTCCGTCCCTCCCTGCGGTCTAGGGTCCAGGATGAGTTGCAGGTTGGCAGGTAAGAGGGTTCCTGCTGGTCAAGGGGAGGGGGTATTGTGAGGGGGTCTGTCCTATCACCCTCATCCACAGAAGTGCAGGACAAGGGGAGGACTTCCACCCTCTGTGTCTCCAGGGTGGGGATGTTGAAGGAGGAGAGCTAAGAAGAATGGCATGGATCACTGGGTCTAATTCCAGATGCTGAGTTCCTTCCAATGTTGAGATCCTTTGTTTTTACATCAACTAATTTTTCTTAAAGGATGTTTAAATGAATGTTTAAAGCATGTTAGGATATATTCTCTTATTTGACATCATGGTGTAGTGAAAGAGCTGAGGTTTGCATCCTTGCTCTACACTGATTTACTGCATGGGGAGCAGCTTCCTTAACCACTTTAGATTTCTGTTGGTGACTAAGTAGGGAAAATGCCTGGTTTATGGTAGTGCTGCAAAATCTAAGTGGGTTAAGGGGTGCAAAATGCCTAATATAGTGTGTAGCACATATTAGGTGTGCAGTACATGGCAAGTATTATTTTCACTTAACCATTTGCTCACTCATTTTGTGATTTAACATGAAAAGTAGGATGACTGACAATCCATAGATGAAAAAACTGTGACTCAAAGAGGCAGAGTGCCTCTCATGTCATCAGGCTGCTAGTAGGGGCCAGAGCTGGACTTGGAAACAAGTCTTCCGCTGCTGAGGCCAGTGGCCTTTCCACTCCACATGCTAACTGTAACATGTGGCATTGGCTGCTCTAGAAATCCTTCCCGGTCTCCCTTGGAAGCAGCCACGTAGGCTTTTACTGGCCCTCAGCTTTCCTCTATGTTTTGGTTTCCCCCAATTATTTTTTTTAAGATTGCATCAAGAACTATTTCTAGATGCCTGGGAGAGAGGTCATTTTCCAGATAATTTCTCCAAGCAAACACAAGTTCAGCCCTTGCAGGAAGCCTGCAGTATGTATGTGCAGGCGACAGGCTTCAGCAGTGTTCGTTGATGATAATGCAGAAACAGCACACCAGGTCCCAGCCCGGGCTCTGGGTTCTGTCTCTCCACACCCCAGATGGTTTGGCCTCCAGGCCTGGGAAGGAGAGGATGCCCAGGCAGAGGACGCTTCTAAGCATCAATGATCACCTGCACCCTTATCTAGGAACAGGGGGGCTGGGCTCTTTCCGAGTTCCCGATAACGGGCTGTTAGGGAATAGCAGCAGAGGCACCTGCAGCCTCCAGCTCACCTATTGCAGACAGGATGGTGTAACAGACACTGAATTGGGCTCCTGGTCAGGAACACTGGGATTCTATCATTTGCAAACTGCGGCAAGCACCTGAACTTGTTTATGCTTCCGTTCAGTTACATGTAAAACACGCCTAATAATAATAATACCTTCTCTGCCAACCTCAGAAGGTCATTGTAGGAATTAACTAGCACATGAAAGTTATTTCACAAACTGAAAATATGATGTAAAGCCCTATAGTGTATGGAGGTGGAGACAGGGAACAGATTGACCCTGAAAGAGAGACAAATTGAAGTATCAAGAAGTTGAACAAAGGGGAACAGATTATATCTTTAAGATTTAAAAAATGAGTTAGTAATTAATTAATACATTAGACAAGGATTTATTTACAGCCTACCTCTTGCATCACGCAGTTTGCTAGGTACTATAGTGCTAGCAATGAAAGACAAATTGCTCTGTTCTCAAAGATGCTGGACAGAGAAGTCTATAAAAAGATCCATTTTAGTGTAACAGGGTAAAAGCTGTTGTATTTGTTATCTGATGCTGAGGAATAAAGAGCCCCCAAACCTAGTGGCTTAAAACACCCATGAACATTTATCATCTCTCAATTTCTGTGGATCTGGAAGGGGAGAGGCTTAGCTGGGTTGTTCTGGCTCAGGGTGTCTCATGAGGATGCAGACAAGATGTCATCTGAGGTCGAGTCGTCTGAAGGTTTGACTGGGGCTGAAGGACTCGCTGGAGGGATGACTCACTCACAGGAGCTGGCAAATTGATGTGGTTGTTGGCAGGAGGTTTCTGTTCTTGCCCTCCAGGGTCTCCCCACAGGCTTCTGGCTTCCCCAGGGTGAGCGAGAGCAAGAGGAAGCTGCAATGTCTTTCATAACTATCCTGGGTCATTGTCACTTGTCCCATCACATCCTGTTGGCTACACCATCAGCCCTGTTCAAAGTGGGTGGGACCACACAAGGGCAAGAGGATGAGGGTGGAACGACATGGAGGGTGGCTATATCGCCATCATGGAAGTGTGAACAACATGCTTCAGAAGAACAGGCTTTGGACTGAGCTTTGAGCATAAATAGGGGTTTGTCAGCTGATAAAGATGGGTGGCAGCACTTCAGGTTGAGGGGAACTTGCACTCACAGGCACAAAGGTTTGAAATGGACTCTCACATCTGGAGAATTGTGAGATGTTCATCATGGCAGGAGCGGCTCATTATGGCAGAGGGCAGGAAGTAGGAATGCTGGGGCCTGATTTTAAAAGACCCTGAATGCATCTGAAGCTAAACAGTGTAGATTTTCTCCTAGAGGCAATGGGGAGCCAGGCTGACAGGACGAGCAGCATCTAATGAAGGTAACACAGAAGCATGGAGGTGGGCACAGGGAGAAGAGACCAGACACTCCTGAAGAGCCAGGAAAAGTTGATAAAGGTGGGCTTTAGAATACGGCAATGAGGATGGAGAGGGAGAACTGTTTGAGAATAGTCTCAACAGGATTTGGCATGGCGGGGCAGGGGGTGGGGGTGTGGGTGTGGGTTTAGAAATCACCGAGTTTCATTCTGTTCTTTCTACAGATTGGGACTTTGACGCAGAGGGGTTCATTCAAAGCTAATGGAGCTTTTCTCTAAAATTTTATAATGTCTCTGTCTTTTACATTTGATGTCGGCTCCTTCTAAGCAAGGCCTGGTCCTCTGTCATCCTGTATCCCCAACACCTGGCCCAGGGCCTGGCACACAGGAGTCACTCAGGAATGCTGGACCAAAACTGAAGGAACAGTCAAGCCATGGCTCAGTGAATGGACTAGATGACCTCTAATGTCATTTCCAAGAATCAATAACTCCCAGCTCCTAGGAGGAAGGCAGCTTTGCCTAGGTGATATGGGGAGGATAAAAAGCATTTAACAGAAGCTGATGGCTGTGGTACGAAAGGGACATTCAGAATTGGGCCTCAGAGTCCATTTTTAGAACTTTTAATTGTATTCTTACCCTGACTTCTCATTAAAGGAAAAATGATAGTTCTAGAATATCAATCAATATTATGTTGCCCGAAGCAAGGAAGGGCAACTTGAGGGGTGGAGAGAAGCCCAGGGCAGAGCTCTGAGGCCTTGCTGACCACACTTGGGTCCCCTGTGTGTCGAGGGATGGAGGTGAGTGTGAAGAGTGGGCACAAGTCACCCGGCTCTGGGCTGCAGCCCCCCAATACTCTCCTGATGGAAGGAGAGCAGAGCAGCAGAAACGGGGGTGCCCAGTGGTCCTGAGACCCAGCCCGAGGCTGAAAGAGCCAGTGACAGCTATGGGACAAGGCAGGAGGCAGCTAATATGTATGTTAAACATATGGAAATGAGAACAAATAGCGGAGCCAGGGAGACAAATATTGAACAGGGTCTGGGCCTGAGACTAAACCAACACAGGGAAGTGAGAGGCTGCTGAAAGCAAATGAGCTGCCAGGGGAAGATGGGGGAGGGCAGAGCGGGAGAGAGGCTGAGGACGGAGCTGCCAGGAGCATCCTATTGGCTCTGGCCACAAGCTGTCCTGCTTGAGTGGTGGTGCCCCAGAGGGGCACACATGCTAAGGTGGGGTCAGGCAAGCTTCAGCTGAGTTTGCTGTCTCTGTCCAAGGTTCCATTTCTTTGTACATTTCAACCCTCCTTATCACCTTCTTCCCAGTTTCTGGCAACCCTCTCCATCCTCCACTCCCACCCATGAGCCCATCTCCGATTTGAAATCTCTAACGGACTCACTCCCTTGGGTCAGAGTCCTAGAAATGGCCAGCTCCAGAATGTTGGCTATAGAGATGACAGAGACTCGGGGCAGCAGGATGCTTGGAAGGATGGGGAGGGGATGAATAAGGGACTTACCTTGAAGTCAACAAGCAAACACCTTTACCTTTTTTACTTGGAGGTTATGGTTCAGATTGCTAGTGTCAGAGGAAAGGGGGGTGGGATTCATAACCAAATATCTTCTCTTCTAGAAGACACATAAGGGATAGTAGTTGCAATGGCAGATCTGTCCAAACCATGGGGACATGATTTGGGGGAGGAAATCCACAAGTTCCGTTCCTATCTGAGATCAACAGGCTCTACCCCAGCTCTTTGCCGGACACTGAGAGGCAGAGCAGTCTGTGTCACTGTCAGGAAGGGCAACGTCCTCAAGTGGAAAAGTGGGGGGAGTTTGGGGGAGGGGGAGCACTGCCACTCAAATGCAGGGATTGCCCCCTCTTGTCCTTCTAATCCAGCAGTTACTATGACCCCTCGGGGAGATCTTGGAGGTGGGGGAGGTTGTGGGAGGGGACTAGGTTCCCTCCAAGCCTTTTCTTGGCTACCCCCAAAATCAGAATTATTACATAAAGACAGTAGATGCCACTTAATTGGCCTTATTTTGTCTGATCCAGTTCCATATAAAATAAAGCTCTCAGGAGATACAAACCAGGTAAATACGTTTTCAGTAGGTTTAGAGCAGATGGCAAGTTCTAGAGCTTGGGGCACTCTTAAGAAGACTTTTGAGGAGGGCACTAGAGGATTAAGGGGTGGCATGGGGGCCTGGAGTCAGGAAAATGGGTCTGGAAAGGAAGGTGGAGGCTCCTGATGATAAGCCCACTTCACCGTTTTTCCAAAGGCAATCCAGGATAGGGCATCATTTGTCCTTGTTCTCTAGAAGGGCCAGGGGACTTGCCGAGACTCTCTTCTCATATTGGAATCTGAAGCCATCCCAGCCCTGCCCCTCCAGCCCTGGAAGCTTCCAAAATGTTCTCTTTCTCCAAATCTGAAGCTGTATTACATGTCAGGAGACATAGAGACTGATCTCAATTCAATTAACTGCAATTTCACAAACATTCATTGTATCTTCTACTAGGTTTCATTCTTAGAGGGGAGGGCAGGATAAAAGGATAAATAAGGCATTATTTGTTCTGCCCAGAGGATGAGAGTCAAGTGTGGGGGGCAGATTCATCCACAAATGGCTGAGATAAGACCAAATGTAATAAAGACTAAAACAGAAGTTTCGAATAGATGAGAAGAAGAGGAAAGGGTTTACTGGGTTCTGACCAAGAGCATCTGTGATGGCCCCATGAAAAACATATGGTTTAAGCAAGGCCTTGACTATTGAAGGAGATTCCTAGGTAGAGAATGGGAAGGGACAGTATGAACAAAGTGGTGAAGAAGTCATGGCAGTGTGTACTCATTCCTGGTGTCTGGTGGGAGCTAAGAATGACCAGACAACTCAAACCAGATCGTGGTGGTCTTTGTGAGGCAGAGTGAGGGACTCGGGTACATGTTTAAGGCTATCTCTTCAACGTACAAGGAGGAGTTTGTCTCCAAGCCAGGAGGAGGGCTCTCACCAGGAACTGAATTGACCAGCACCATGATATTGGACTTCCAGCCTCAGAATTTAGCATGAAGGTAACCTTAACCTTTTGCCATGGTTCAGAACCATTTTTAGTTTGGTTTCCAAGGCCAGCTCATTCCTGGCATACATGAGGTTGCCAATGATTTCCTAAATTCAAGATTCCCCTGCTTGACCCTCACATCTGGCCTCATGGGATAGAATCAGATTTGTCAGGCCAGCCTCTCAGGGGCTGGTCATTGCCTTGCAGACGAAAGACCTGAAATTGTTCAGCTATTGCCTGATGGGCCCAGATGCCAGGTTCTGGCGGTTCCCAGGCAAAGAAAACTATGGGAACCAAAATGAAGCCCACCGTCCATTTGGACAAGATACTGGACATAACTGTACCCGGAACACAGTAAGTGCTCAGTGGCTTTCGTTGTCATTATTAGCAAATCTTGATTAAAACTCCATGAGATAGGTTTCATTATTTTTTGTTTATTCCCATTACATAAATGAATATACTGAAGCTCACAGTGATTGTGTAATTGTTCCAAGGTTTTACGGTTAGTTGGTAGAGAGTCAGCATTGGAATCCCAGCCTGATTCTAAAGTCTGTGTTCTTCCTACCATGTTTGTTGCCAAAACAGCTCAGCTGCCAGGTGAAGACAAGGGTTCTTAGATCTCAGCCAAGGGACATTGAACGGTCAAGGTGCCAGGGCTGGAGAGAGTGGCAAAGAGCTCATCCACTCATCACTCACTCCTATAATTGGAACCTAATTGTCTCTGTAACACCTTCATTGGAAATTCATTGGTGTGTTGGCTCGACAGTCAACTATGGGCTGGGAAGCTCCCTGAGAAGCCCAAGCAGAATCAAGCCTATGTGAGTATCACCCTTCCCCCAGCCCACACTCGCTGCCCCTCTGCAGTAGGCATCTCCTGGAGCAGCCTGGCCCGGCCCCGGAAATTGGTATCTGCAGCCTCTCTGGGTTTTTACATGTGTTTGTCTCTTTGGGGAGAGAAAGCCTGTGTCTTCTGGAAATATCTCATGTGGTAGAGCATCACTGGGAATGGCACCTTGGTCAAGCTTTCTTGACTATCCAGCTCTAGCCATGGGGGACTCAGAATGGCTCACCAAAAACTACACTGGATTCTACCTCCATGTGGGAAGATGATTATTTTGTTTCCTTTTACTTTCTTCCTGTGATCATGTTCTTGCCTCTACTTGTCTCCTTTCCCTGGAGCTTGGGCCACAGGTCCACCACCGGGAGCCATTTGAGCTGACTTACTGTGTAATGCCTCCAGTGGAGTAAATTGTGTCTCCCACAAATTTGTATATTGAAGTCCTAACCCTCAGTGTGATGGTATTTGGAGATGGGGGCCTTTGGGAGGTAATTAGGGTTAGGTGACAAGGAAGGCAGTGAGGGTTAGGGTTCCCATGATGGGATTAGTGCCTTAGTAAGAAGAGACAAAGGCTATCTTTTCATCATGTGAGAAAGAGGCTGTCTCCAAGCCAGGAGGGCTCTCACCATGGTGCTGACTCGACCAGTACCATGAAATTGGACTTCCAGCCTCAGAATTCAGAATCAAGGTAACTTTGACCTTTTGCTGTGGTTCGGAACCATTTTTAGTTTGGTTTCCAAGGCCAAGCCTTTCCTGGTATACATAAGCTCTAGTGTCTGGACTGGAGCCTTTACCTAGATTACTCATCCAGTATTCCATTGCCTTAAGGCTGGGTCCCTACCTTGGTTTTTTTACAGATGTTTTGAGTTTCTGAACCTCAACCCCAGAGACCCTGTTGTCTCCATCCAGGCCTCTCTGATTGTGAGCACATATTTGTATCTTCACCTTCACACATGGCAGTCTCTGAATTCCCATCACAGGCTGCCCCACCTCCTCTCCAGACCACTGCTCATTGACCCTGACAGCTCCTTCTTGATACTGAACGCTGTCTATCTCCTTTTACTATACCCTTTCCTCTTTGTCTGCTTAACCCTGGAGCCTCACAATATGTCTACAGATCCCTGATTCTCCTTTTCTCAACTTCAGCTTTTATGTCAATGATGGATGGGGCTCCCTGGACGGGTGGACATTGGCTGATTTGAAGCCCTATTAAGAATTTCTGTTTCAAATCCCAGGCGATCCAAACATACATTTTAGGGAAACTTGAGCAAACTTGGTATTCCACTAATATTTGCAAAGTAAGAGAGAAAGTCAAGTCATTATGAAATGATATCCTATTAGCTAACATTAATGAAAACAGCATAGCAGAAACCATTCCTTGTGGTCCAGACATTGCCCCAGCCTGTCTGGCAGAGCTGCCTGGTACCTGAGGACATCTACAGCTCCTATTCTTTGCTTGGATGCCACAGAGACAGGGAGAGAATGACTTCTGAGGGATGCAGAGAAGACCTCTCGCAGTGTATATGCAGGATCAGTTAAAGGGCCTGACCAGGCTGGAGGCTGGAGGAGGTGGGATGGCCGAAGATGGGCTGTCTGACTGCATCTCTCAGTCACTGAGCTTCTTACAGTGACCAGTGAGCCTCGGGGTGAAAGACGTGGTGCCAAATACATTTGAGACTTTTAGGTTCATAACTGTCCGCCGTCACAATGTAAGGTAGATAGAACCATCCTCTCCTTCCACACCCACTTCCTACACTCCTAAACTAACTTATGACAACCTCCTCTCTTCTTTCTCATCGGCGATAAAGATGATGTCTATTTTAACCTGATCTGATCTTAGAACACATATGTTAGCAATAAAAGCCAACTGGGATAAGGAAAAATAGGATTTACCTCCCTCTCACCCAACATGGTGTGGGATTCTGGCTCCCCGAGAAGGTGTGGGTGTTTTTCCAGCACTCTCAGAAACTTCTGCAGGGGATGCTGCAGGTATCTTTGGCGATCTAGCTAGAGAAAGCCCTGGTCCACGTGAGAATGACAGGCAGTTGAAATGAAATTCACTTGACATGACCAGTGGGGTGCTGCCCCCACAGGGCTGAGTCGGGGATGCTCTACTCACCAGAGTCCCCTGTGAGCAATCCTTTTCTCTGTTATTTTAGCAACACAAACTCGTGTAAGAATATCTGGCATCAGGTGAGAAACAGAGAGGCTCAGAGATGCTAGTGATTATCTGAGGCCATGGCTCCGTTCACAGCTGGCCCACCATCCACCTAAATGTTATGGTTTGGGGTTCCTGGAAAGCCCTTCCCTGGTCCTCAGATACCTCATCTACCATCATCTGTAATTCCTTCATTAAACTCATCTGTCTTAGAATATCAGATCTGGAAGCGACTTGAAGGTCATCTAGTCATCATTTTCAAACTTTCTCTGCTCACAGACCCCTTGGAGAATCTGATGAAAATTACCGACTATTTCCCGGGCACGTGTATAAAATAAGTATACACAGTGAGGACAGTGGGGGTTGGGGGTGGTGTTGGAGTGGGATGAATTCGGAGACTGAGATTGCCATACATATATTACCAATAAGAAAAAATATCAAATCATACACTTTATATGCAGTTTATTGTATGTCAATTGTATCTCAATAAAAGTTCTTTAAAAAAAAATATACACATAAATCCTCTCTTCAATTTATAGGAAATTCCTAGATTCCCCAAACCTATTCATGGACCCCAGGTTAAGGTCCCTTGGTCTCATCCTATCTCTGCACTTCTTAGATGAGTCATAGAGGCAGAGGTGATAATAAGCTGTTGGCCCCGGATTACTTCTCCAATGCTCCATTAAATCCTCGGGATGGACCTTTTCCAGGTTTCCTGAGTTCTCTCTGAAAATGAGAATACCCTACAGGGGGTAACACCTTTAACTGTCTGCTCCGAGCTGGCAGGGGTGAGCAGAGAGTCAGCTGACGGCAAGATGGCCCTTGCATCAGGGAGCAGGAAGCCTTGAATCCTCACCCATGAAGAGCAGCAGAGGTCAGCCAGGTCTAGAGCAAATCCTTTCCCGGCCATGTGACTCTCGGCGGGTTAACCAATAACCTCTCTGAGACTCAATTTTCTCATCTTCAAAATGGAGATAATAGCAAGGCCTATGTTCGTGGTGAAAGAAAGGAGATGACGTGCATGAACGTTAAATCCTGGTAGCAGTTCTCTGTATTTCACTGTCACTCTGGGGGAGGCCAGTGGCCCAGGCCCTGCACTTGTAACCTGGCACTGCATCCCAGAGGCAGGTTGTGCTAATTTTGTGCTTCCCTTTTAATGCTTCTCAACCAGGCTTCTTCCTGGCTGGCCCTGAGTCTTAGGGCTTCTTCTCAGGAAATACGATGCCAGCAGCAGAGAAGTTTGGGCCTTAAATAACTGCCACCCCAGCACAAGGTGAGCCGCGGCCACTCCCCCTGCCTCTCTGCTGCCTGTCACTGCTTCTGTGCCAGTGGCTGCAAGGCCAGCTTGCCCCCTGCTGGCAGCCCAGCCCTGCTGGAAAAGCCGGCCTCAGGGTGTGGGGCTGCAGTCAGGGGTCAGGCTTCAGCTGCAGCTGGAAGGGGGCCAGCCTAGGACTTGGTGGCCCTGGCAGGGCCACAGCCCCTTTCTTCAGGCAAGAGGCAGTGCTTTAGGGTGAAACAGAGTTCGTTGGTCAAGCTGCAAATCCCTCTGTGTGCACTGGCACGTGTACACACACACACACACACACACACACACACACACAGGCACGCACGCACGCAGGCACTATCCTGCTGAATAGGAAGCCTGAGGGCAGCTTGATGCACTGGGTCAGGGTGGATGAAAGGGGTGAAAGAGGAGGGGCTGGTGAAGGCAAAAGTATGCATCAGGGCCTCTGCACAAGGCTTGGTTTGTGTGTGTGTGTGTGTGTGTGTGTGTGTGTGTGGAACAGAGATAAAGAGATGGAGAGAGATAGAGGGAAGAGAGAGAGACAAAGACAGAGATAAAGAGAGAGAGATGCATAGTGACAATATAGATGTATTTACTTAGCACCATTCAGCCCTCTCCCTTTGGGCCCAGAGTCCACTGGGATCTGAGATATGGGCCTGAGGCTTTTTACATCTCTCCTGTGCCCACTGCAGGACACAAAGCCTGGACCAGCTCTGTAGGAAGCTGAAGCAGGTAAACTATAAAGACTGCCTAGGGCTGCAGCAGCCCATGGTGTCAGAACTCCCCAATGAAGGGTGTGGAGCAGGCAAATCTTATCTTTCTGGCACAGTTAAATCCACCTCCCCACCCCAGCCGCATCCAGCACAAATAGAATCCAGCCCTTCAAGGCAGGGCTGCCTGGTTCCCATTTATAGCTGCTGCTGCTCGCCTTTCAATTTGGTCTTAAGATGCTATGGCTACAAATTGCAAAGGTTTGGTCAGCTTCTGAGTGGAAGCGAATTTTCCAGCAGGGGGAGGGAGTGCAGGAGGAGGGGGAGGGGGAAGGGAGGCAGAGGGAAAAAGCTGAAACAGAAAAATTGCTGAAAGGCCTCCTGCAGCCTGTCAGGAGTATTAACTTAGGATGATGTAGGAGAAACGGCTAAGTGGTTTCTGTGTCAGCTACACTGAATCAAACTTGTTCAAATATATGCATGGGAGTGTGCGTGGCAGCAAGCCGAGCCCACCTCAGGAATGGAAAACAGCCTCTTAGTTTTAAGGGGTTTTTTTATGTTTTGCAAATATGAGAAATGCTATGAATAAATTAGATTAGAAAGGGGGAGAGCTCTGTGGGAGGGGGCTGTCTGGCCTTCTGCTGGAGGGATGGGAAGGGAAGGGCTGGGAGTCTAGGCCCTGGCTGTCTGAGAAAGAAAAGGGAGGTGGGGGGCGGGGGGGGGGGCCGTAGCCTGGCCGCAGGGTCTGGGGGAGGCTGGGGAGGGGTGTGCTGAGCCCTGCTCCACTGAGTGTGAGGGACAATCCCAGGGCCCCGGAAGGAAACAATGCACTCTGACAACACACTAAAAGGAGAAAAACCCTGCACCTGCCTCACCCCAGATTCCCAGATTCCTCTACTCTCCGCTCCCCAAGAGAGGGGGCAGCAGGGAGAGAGGCAGCACCTGTCCAAGGGTGGCTGGTTTATGGGCCGACCTTCAGCATAGTCACCTGACCTCAGACATCACTCCTTTATTCTGAGTGCTTGCTGCATGACAGATATGTTTACATTTAATTTATTTTTAAAATATTTAATAAATGCATGTAATATAAACTATGCACTGGGCATTGTCTTAGTGCTTAATGGATATTGATTCATTTAACTATAGTAACTGCCTTATGGTGTCATTTTGCAAAGAAGGCGAATGTGGCCCGAGAAGGTTGACTTGCCCAGGGATATACCCTGGGGTGGCAGCTAAGAGTCATATCCCTGTATAATCTCCTCTTCTGGAGTGCAGGGACTTGCTGTGACTTGCTTCTCTTTTGTTTGTTTGTTTTGGATTTTTAAGTAGTTTTTATTGGAGTATAGTTGACTTACAATGTTGTGTTTGCTTCTGCTGTATAGCAAAGTTAATCAGTTATACATATACATGTATCTAATCTTTTTTAGTTTCTTTTCCAATATAGGTCATTACAGAGTATTGAGTAGAGTTCCCTGTGCTTTACAGTAGGTCCTTATTCGTTATCTATTCTATATATAGTAGTGTGTATATGTCAATCCCAGCCTCCCAATTTATCCCTCCCTGCTCCACTTCCCCCTTGGTAACCATAAGTTTGGTTTCTACATCTGTGACTCTATTTCTGTTTTGTAAATAAGTTCATTTGTACCATTTTTCTAGATTCCTCCTATAAGCAATATCATACGATATTTGTCTTTCTCTGTCTGGCTTATTTCACTCACTATGACAGTCTCTAGGTCCATCCACATAACTGCAGATGGCATTATTTCATTCTTTTTTATGATTGAGTACTATTCCATTGCATATACCACATCGTTTTTTATCCATTAATCTGTTGATGGACATTTAGGTTGCTGCCCCAAGAAGGAACATGCCAAGACTTGCTTCTAATCAATAAAATATGGCAAAAGTGATGGGATGTCATTCCATGATTATGCTGCAGAGATAGAAGATTCTGTCTTAGGAGTCTTGCACGACTCTGCTATGTGTGGGGAGAGCCACGTGGCAGAGAACTGTGGGCGGCTTCAAGGAGCTGAGGGTCTCTGTCCTACAGCCATAAGGAACTGAACTCTGCCAATACCCAGCAAGCCTGGAAGAGGACCCCAGGCTCTGATGAGATCGTAGCCCATGGCAACACCTTGACTGCAGCCTGGGAAGACCCTGAACAGAGGACCTAGCTAAGTGGTGCCAGGAGTTCAGGCCCATGGAAACTGTAAGCTAATAAATGTATGTGCCACTAATGTATGGCAATGTGTTATGTGGCATTGGAAACATATCACGATGTCTGAGCTGCCTTTTGAACCCTTGCCTTAGGGTTGTTCTGTGCTGTTACTTACCTGGCCATGATTTCTCACAATCCTCATGGTAACTCTCTAGATAGGGTTCTTCTATTTCCATCTTCAGGCCAGAGAAACTGAGGTTCAGGGAGGTTAATGGATCAAGGTCCCATGACAGCTAAGAGGGTCCTTGGGAATTCCAGTATCCGTGGTCTCTCCATCACAAAGCATTCTGCACGTGCTCACTGCTGTAGGATGTGGTACCTTCCTCTATCAGATTAAAGGGAGATCAGCTCACCTATAAAGGCCTGCCCAACGTACCTCTTCTCTGCCTTTTTTTTTACTTCCTCTACAACTCCCCCTTGCTTTACTTGCAATTTTTTCAACATGTCCTTTCTTCTCTGTCTTCCTCCCTCTCCTCCCCTTTGTATCCTGAATCTCACCTCCTAGAGTTTCCCTGATATCCCAACTCATCGCCCTTTACCTTGACCCTCGTTAAGTGCTTAATAATTGCCAGGAAAGGTGATGCGCATGGAAAGAACAGGCCTTTCCTCACATTCCACCTTTGTTTCCTTGCTTCTTTCCTTATTCTGTAACTTACTCTGGGGCTTGCTTTTTGTGTCCTCACTGGTGGTCCTGATGGTCAGCAATCTGGCATTGGAAGGTTCCACCCTATCCTAGCAATGATGTGAGAGAAGATGGGGGCCTCAGGAGCAGGTGGGACCCTTGACTGATGAGCATGTGTCAAGCTCTCTGTTGCCTTGCCTCTCTGAGATGTCCCCTCAAGCCCTTCCTCCCTACTTCACATGGCAGCCGACACCTGCTCCACGGCAGGGGACAGGCCTCTCCACCCCATCTCCTGTGCACCATCTCGCCCCAGCATCTGACATTACGTTAGCTAAAGCACTTCCTCCTTCCTCTAAGCTGATCATTTAGGGCTGACAGCCTGGAGGACAGCCGAGGGAATGGCTGCCCCTCCACTGACCTCCTCCATCTGGCCTTTCTCTCGGACAGAAACTGGGAAGATGGTCAGTGAAGAAACAGTTCCTGGCACCTTCAGCAGAAGGTAGGTAAATCATGCCAAGATTACTTGTCCCCTGGCCAGAGGAAGGGTGGCACAGCGCCCACAAGCTTTCGAGAGCCCTTGCTATGATAGGAAACAATGAAACCACTCTTAGCCCTGGATTCTTTACAATTTACTTTCTCCATTCCCAGCCTGGACCTCTAAGGGGGCATTTGAGCCAGACTTCAGTGCCCCTGCTTGTACACACACAAACATGCATACACCACATACATACACATGTACACACGTACACATGCACAGACATATACATGTACACACACTAACACACACACACTAATACACATGTATACACATACCTACACACAAATATACATGCACACACAGACATGCATACACACAGTTACACACATATGCACACACAAGCATATATACACATACATATGTGTATACAAATGTACATATACACATGCACACATAAACTTACACACACACTCCCAAATGTGTACATACACATACACACACATTCACATGCACATTTGGCCCAGGAACCAAACGCTTCATTCCCTTGATATTTCTGCATAAGCTTTAGACAGTTCCAGCTCCCATCTGGGAACCGTGCTTTGCACCTGAAGCTTAAGCCTCCTTAATTTGATACTCTTTTCTATGCTCTGATCAGTGTACATAGGATAAAAACAGGACCTCAACACAAAGTTCTTATGAGAATCAATTGAGATAATATATGTGAGTGTGTTTTCTGGGGTGGAAAGGGATAAACAAATTAACTGCAGCCAAGTGTCCCAGCAGAGCCCTGGTTCATTTGGTCTTTGTGCAAACAGCAGGATAAGGGTTCAGGGAGTCTGCCCTTTGCATGCTTGTTCTGTATTAGGACTTTTTATAAAATATTGAGAAAAGCATTTTCTTCTTTTCATAGATAACAGGTTTGGGTTTTTTGCATCTTTTATTGTTATTGTGATGAGCCAGGGCACCAGAGGAGATACGGGCCCCTTGTAGTGAAGAGAACAGTGGGGACAGGTCCATCTTCCCCCTGTTTATGCCAAGTGAGTGACTTCCAGTAAGGGAGGAGGGGGCAGTTAGATCCAAAGGCTGAAGAGGCGGACCTCTGTCTATCTGGATTCAGATAGTTTTGCTAAGGAGCCTGGGGTTTTGGTGTGAGGCATTCCTCCCCCCATCACCCACCTGGTCTCCCCAGACTACATGCAGCTCCGGCACCCTGCAGGCTCAGAGAGAGCAGGAGTCTCCCGCTGGCTGCACAGGGGCGTGGAGGCACTTCACCCAGGTGAAGCAGCTCCTATACATGCTGGCGGGGGGTGGGGGGGGGGCAGGGTGTGTACTCCAGGGATCCTCAGGTACAACGGGAAGACTTTCAAGAACATGAAGATAGGGTGGTGCCCTGCAGTCAAGGTCCAATCACCATGGCCTCTTGGGGACTATTGTTGACAGGTCCTGCCCACTTATACCCATATGTGGTAAAGCCCCAGGTGCTCAGGTCTAGATTAGTGTTTCATTCACAGCGATCATCCCTATAGGAAGATGTACAGCTTCCCAGTCTGAAGATTTAGGCTCTGTTCCCTCCCTGACATCTTGTAAGCTTCTTGCCTGTTATCCTCTTGGTTTCTGATGATACTACAGGAACCCAAAATCCAGACTCAGAACTGATGGGCTCCATCTTCAAGTATTTCTGATGCACCATGAGTGTTTCCAACATTGTCTACACTGTGGAGGAAGCCCAGGAGGTTATCACTGCTGTTACGTAGGATGTTTGGTACGAATTAGAAGAAGGTGCCTCCTTGGGCCAGAAAAATGGTAAAACTTACAAAAAAATGACCATTTCTTTGGGTTGACCAGTTAGAAAAAGAGCTCATGGTTTGAGGATTTCCATCCCTACTTTGCACATCATAGCTGGAAATTCTATGTCTTCCATAGAGAGCTCACAACCAAATTGGAGAGACAAGACAGGCACAAAGAAAATGCACCTGATCACATACAGCATTAAAAGGTTTTGTATGTGACAAGGGATTGGGGTTGTCCTGTAAGTCTTCCTGGAGGGGGTTGGAGGCTGAGAAGGCCCTGGAAGATTGTGAAAGATAAGACTAAGGGCCTGTCTTGCTTGATATTTCTCCTTTGCAGCAGAGAAAACACCACCACTCATAACAACTTCAGACATGCCAAAGTGGTTCAAATCTATGATTCAAAGAGCCCAGGATTCTATCTTACCTCACACTAGTCAGAATGGCCATCATCAAAATGTCTACAAATAATAAATACTGGAGAGTTTGCGGAGAAAAGGGAACCCTCCTGCACTGTTAGTGGGAATGTATATTGGTGCAGCTTCTGTGGAGAACAGTATGGAAATTCTTTAAAAACTGAAAATAGAGTTGCCATATGATCTAGCAATCCCATCCCTGGGCATATATCTGGAGAAAAACATGATTTGAAAGGATACATGCACCCCAATATTCATTGCAGCGCTGTTTACAATAGCCAGGACACAGAAGCAACCTAAATGTCCATCAGCAGATGAATGGATAAAGAAGATGTGTATACATACAATGAAATATGAATCGGCCATTAAAAAGAATGAAATAATGCCATTTGCAGCAACATAGATGGAGATTTTCATATTAAGTGAAGTAAGTCAGACAGAGACAAATATCATTTGATATCTCATATGCAGAAGCTAAAAAAATGATACAAATGAACTTATTTACAATACAGAAACAGACTCACAGGCTTAAAGAATGAACTTATGGATACCAGGAGGGAAGTGTGGTGGGGAGAGATAGATTGGGAGTTTGGGATTGACATGTACACACTGTTATATTTAAAACAGATAACCAGGAAGGACCTTTTGTATAGCACAGGGAACTCTGCTCAATAATGTGTAATAACCTAAATAGGAAAAGAATTTGAAAAAGAATAGATACATGTGTATGTACAACTGACTCACTTTGCTGTACATCTGAAACTAACACATTGTTAATCAACTATGCACCAAAATAAAATTTAAGAAATATGTATACATAACTGTTTAGAAAGTGTGTGAAATATTAAGCAAGTTGAAATCCATGAAACCGACATCAAAAGATTAAGGTTGTATCTTGAACTCCCCCAGGAATGGTGGTTCAATGTCATCAAACAATATTGATGTGATAGTATTTGAAATAACTACCATTTGTGGAGTACTTGCTATCTGCTAGACACGATGCTGTGTGCTTTGGAGGTAATATCTCATTTAATGTTCATGACATTCTTTACAAGGCATATATTAGTTTTCCAACTTTATAAATAAGTAAACAGACTCAGAGTAAACAATGATAAGAAGAACCCTTATGTTGTGCTTACTGTGTTCTAGGCAACTTTATAAACACACACACATACACACACACACACACACACACACATCCTCATGGTAATTTACTTAATCCCTACTTAATCTTCAGAATAACTGTGTGAAGAAATTGTACTATTTTTTTAAAAATTTTATTTATTTATTTATTATTTTTGGGGGGGTACACCAAGTTCAATCATCTGTTTTTATACACATATCTCCGTACTCCCTCCCTCCCTTGGCTCCCCCCCCACCCTCCCCGTCCCAGTCCTCTAAGGCATCTTCCATCCTCCAGTCGAACTCCCTTTGTTATACAACAACTTCCCGCTGGCTATCTATT
This sequence comes from Hippopotamus amphibius kiboko, assembly GCF_030028045.1. Classification (NCBI taxonomy): domain Eukaryota; kingdom Metazoa; phylum Chordata; class Mammalia; order Artiodactyla; family Hippopotamidae; genus Hippopotamus; species Hippopotamus amphibius. The sequence goes on from NC_080187.1 coordinate 61,761,800, forward strand.
TTACAGTTGGTAGTATCTATATGTCTGTGCTACTCTCTCGCTTCATCTCAGCTTCCCCTTCACCCCCTGCCCCCTCCCAAACCTCGAGTTCTCCAGTCCATTCTCTGCACCTGAGTCCTTGTTCTTGCACATTTTTTTTGATGAGGAAAATGAAGCCCAAAGAGGTTAAATTGCCTAAGACTTAAAAAACAATACTCGAGGTCCTGTGGCTGACAAATGAGACCCAGCATTCAAACCCAGGCAGATAGGTCTCCTAAGCCCAACTTCTCATGCGCTAATGTAGGGCAGCATAGCTCCAAGTTTTCCATGGAAGGAAAGCCTGAACACATACCTCCAGGGGTCTGGGAGTATTGCCTAAGGCAGCTAGCTGTCAGTGTAAAATTTCTTTGAAGCTGTGTGTTTTATCTTAGAATTTTTTTGTGAATTTTGCATTCTACTCCATAATGTATATTTTTAACATAAAAAGTAATGTTTTGATTTTTGCCATTGTTCTCAAAACTTTGAGGAAAGAGGAAATTGCAGGAAGCTGTATGATGCTGACCCTGTGATTTTGCCTCCCTCCTGGCCCACAGTTTGGTGCTTCTGGGTTTACACATGCCCCATGGCAAGAAGAGTGGTTGAAATGGAAAGAAGGTGGCTTTCAAAACCAGGCGGATCAGAGCTCAGACTCTGCCTCTGTTTTGCCACCAAGTGCTGTGACTTTCACTTCGTGGCTCTGAGCACGGGTTCTTTTCCTGTGTAAATCAGAAATAATAACAAATGCCCATCAGAGTGGCATTATAGGATGGAGGTGAGGCATTAGACACTTAGTAGGAGCTCCGTAAGTAGCACCATTCCACTTGGCAACTTAGAACTTGTCACGCCTTTATCAGTCACCCAGCGAGGATGAAGGGTACCACTTTGTGGAGCAGGTCACCTCTATGCCTCTTCACTGCCTGTTTGGTTTTGGTGGTGGGAGAGATGCTGCTCATTCTCCCAGGGAGGAGCTCTGTAGATACTGTATGTTCCCCGCAAGCCTACCCCATCAGTGGGGTTTAGGTGGAAACAGCCCTATCGGTCTCTCTTTCACCCACATTTAGATCATCTGCTGCTGAGAAAACAGGTTGTTTCCTCTTGACCGGTGGTTTTGCTCAGAAGAAAGGCCAGATTGAAATGTGTGGATAATATACATACTATGCTCATATTACATTCAAATCTCTATTTGAACACTTTCTAGGACCTTCTAAGTCTCTAACCAAGGATTAAGCAGAGAAGAGACCCAACAGGTCGGGTAGGGGCCTGTAGGGTTAAAAAGAGCTCTCATTATCCTTTCGGCAACTTGATGTTTGCAGGAAAGTCAGTTAACCTTGCTGAGCCTTAATTGTCTCATTTGTAAAATAAAAGCAGCATGTGAGGTATGATTATTAAAAATACTTTATCACACCAATTAGAATGGCTTTTATAAAAGTTAAAAAAACAACAACAAAATAATGTGTTGGCGAGGATGTGGAAAAATTAGAAAACGTGTGCACCATTGGTGGAAATGTAAATGGCGCGGCTGCTGTGGAAAACAGTATGGTAGCTCCTTGAAAAGTTAAGCATGCATTTACAGCATGATACCACAATTCCTTGTCTAGGTATGTGCCCAAAAGATTGAAGCAGGGACTTGAACAGATGTTTACACACCAATGTTCATAGCAGCATTATTCACAAGAGTCAAAGGGTAGACTCCACCCAATATTAACAGATGAATGGAAAGATAAATGTGATATACAATGGAATGTTATTCAACCTTACAAAGAAATGAAATATTGGGGCTTCTCTGATGGTGCAGTGGTTAAGAATCTGCCTGTCAATGCAGGGGACATAGCTTTGAGCCCTGATCTGGGAAGATCCCACATGCTATGGAGCAACGAAGCCCGTGAGCCACAACTACTGAGCCCATGTGCCACAACTACTGAAGCCCGTGGGCCTAGAGCCCGTGGCCCACAACAAGAGAAGCCACCACAATAAGAAGCCCACACACAGCAACGGAGAACTAATGCAGCCAATAAATAACAAATTAATTAATTAATTAATTTAAAAAAAAGAAATGAAATCTTGATGTAAGCCACAACATGGATAAGCCTTGAAGACATTGTGCTAAGTGAAGTAAGCCAGACGTAGAAGAACAAATATTGTATGGTCCCCACTTATATGAGGTATCTAGAATAGTCAAATTTATAGAGACAGAAAGTAGAACGATAGTACTTAGGGCTGGGGTGGGGTGGGGAACGGGAAGTTATCGTTTAATGGATATAGAATTTCAGTCTGGGATGATGGAAAAGTTCTGGAAATGGATAGTGATGATGGTTACACAACAGTATGAACGTGCTTACTGCTGCTGAACTGTACATGTAAAATGATTAAAGTGTTAAATTTTATGTTATGTACATTTTACCACAATAAAGAATTTTAAAGAATAAAGTTAAAACAAATGTTTTGTATTTTTTCCCTTCTTCTTCTTCATCAGAAGATTGGAAGTTAGATCCCCCACGGTTTTGAAGAAACAAGAAAAGAGCAGCTTCAGGCTTAGTAGGGCCCCGAGCGTCATAGGCTATTGGGGTATAGGAATAGGGTTCCTGAAAGCCCACACTGGAGCCTGCTGGGTAGTGATGGCATGCTGGATACTGACCTTGTAAAACTGACCTTTGACTGGCCCATGTGCTGGAGTTGTGTCTATTTACCTGCTCCTGGTGAACAGTCAGGTGGGAAGCACACTTTCCAGAAGCATCAGCAAGGTAAGCAGAGCAATAAACAGCTCTGATGGGAGGGCAAAGGAAGATTCTTCCAGATGTTACTAGACTCTTCACACTGTGTGATAATATCGGCAGAAGCAGTGTGACTGTGGGAATCTGGACTGGGCATGTGTACCCCTCCACCAGTGACTGTCACTGCCACGCACAGTCCCTGAGAAGCCCTCCATGTGTCATAGGCAGACCTTTAAGTATTCTTGCCTCCAATGTCCTAGAGAAGTGGTGGAGAGAGTAGCCCCTCCTGCTGCACTTTCTGAGGCTTCTGGAAGGAAGGGAAAGGAAGAGGGATGGTGGAAGACTGCAGAGTCTAATGGCTGTGTGGTCATCAAGAGGCCATGGAGGGACCTGGAGGACTGTCCTTTCCTAGCTTCCCAGTGAAACCAGCAGGGTCCCACGAGGGTTCCATAAGCCACCTGGAGGCTGTAAGCCAGACTACCCACAGGGACTGGCTGTCCTCTCCCTGGGGGTCCTGCATGGACAGCCATCCTGGGCAACCACAGCCTCCTCTGATGGCCACTCAGAGGGAGGGACCATGGTCTGAGTTTGGCCTCAGGCTTTCTTCATTCCCTGAATTAATGATTCCATATGGGCATCGTCCCCCTGCCTTACAATGCTGCAGTATCAGCACAAGCCAGAGGGGCATGGACATCAAAGTGAGTGAGGTGATGCCTGAATCAAGCCTACTGGAGATCCTCCAAGGGAGAAAGCAGTTGAGGACATCCTGGGACAATAATAACGATGATAATGACATTAGCAATAATAACAAAAGCTAGCTCAGAGTGGTTGAGAGAATTAAACACTTATACACAGGAGATCTTGGCACGGAACAGTTTTTTCAGAGCATGTTAATTTCCTTTCCCTTCTCTCCCTCTGGAAGGGGACACACAAGATCAAACATCCCCCTTCCTAGTTGCCAGATTGCCCCTTCTTTCCCTTCCTCCTCCCTTGCTTTCCTCCCTGTCCCTAATGTCTGTTACGCTCTTCTCTCTTCCTTCCCATCCCCACCTCACAGTCTACAGAGGTAAGATGTACCTGTCTGCTGTCCCCCACCAGATCCCACGTGCTGCGGGCACAGCCTTCGCTCCGCCCAGATGCTCACATTCAAGTAGCTCCACTCCTGTTTGTACAGATGAGAGAGTGGAGTTCATTATCCCATTCATCTGCACGAGTTTTCTCTCTGTTATTAGAAAGATACTTCTGCGTAGCACAGGAAAAATCATAAGGAAAGAAAATCCTGACCCTCAGAAACATGTTTTCCTTGCTCCGTCAGCCCTCACGCATTTCCATTTGGATTGATTGCCTACTACAGCCTGTAAGCTTTTGGACGTCAGATTTCAAACCGGCAACTTGAAAGAGTGAACATGAAATGAGCAGCTCGATTCTGCCCTCCATGCTGGGGGACACGTGCTCTTGAAGTGCTGGAGCGGGGAGCGGGGGAGTCTTGTCTCTCCCGCCTACATTATTTCCTGAGGCTTTTGATGCCAGCCCTTCCTGGGGCGCTGACAAGGCGGGGATTTAGAAAGTGTTTGCTGCAAGCTGAGCTGAACCCTGTACTAGGTACCATGCAGTACCTGGAAGTAAGGGATTTGGACTGAAACAGATGGTGCACTCTCCCCAAGATTCAAGAAGGATGTACATATGGGACCAAAACAAAGTGAAATGCAATTTGAAAAAAAGGAAAAGAATACGTCATATCCAGATGCTAAGTGAATAGAGATAATGATAGTTACTAGAGTGTGGCCTTCAGGTGACAGTCAGGGACAATGCAGTAAAAAGTAGGAAGGCGACAGACAGGAAAATGTACCTGAAATTTAACATACACACCTGAACTCAATCCCTTCTACTGAAACTTTCTCTTTATTCTGTAAAAATCCCTGTCTCTTAAAGGCAGTAACTAAATTTATTTAGTTATTTAGCAAGAAAGCAGATTTCTCCTTCTACCTCCCCTACCCCCCGAGCCTACTCGTCACCATGTCCTACTGATTCTCTCTCTTAAAAAGCTCTAAAAGTAGGTCCCTCTGTCTAATTCCCTGTTCCCATCTCTGTCCAAGCTTTTATTACTTTTACCTGGGTAATTAAAATTATCTCCTAACTGTTTTCTTTGTCTCTGCCTCACTGGCCCCCTACCAGATTCCTTCTTAAAGATTCCCATTCCCTTTAAGTTAATATCCAAACTCTTTAAAATGACATTCAAGGACTTTCATGATCTGGCCCCTGGGCACCCCTTGAATGTCATCTCTTCTCATGTACCTTGTACCTCAAGCTTTCTCTTTTACGGGAGGTTCTTTAAGTAGCCCGTGTTCTCTTGTGTCTGTCTGCATAAACGGCCTCCCCTGCTTGAAACTACTTCTTCTCTGTACACCCTTGCTTAGTTTTCTCCTACATAGTCTCAAAGATACAGCTCAAGCATCACTGGGGAAGTCTGCCCAAACACCTTCTGCTCTTTCCTTCCCAGAGCAGGTGTCCTTAACCTTTCATAGCACTCAGTGTCCCATGCACTATCAGTGCTGATTGGTTGGTTCACTCTCTTAGATGAAGGACTGTGTCCTGTTCATCTTCATCTATTTAGGATATGACTCAGTGCCTAGTGCAGAGCAGAGGCTTCATGAAGATTGAGGAGTGAATGATAGAAAGCAGTAAGAGCAAAACAGGAAATATGGAAATTAGATCTGATATCTGAGAATACCAGAATGAGAAAAGATCTTGAACATTTTCAAGTCCAACAGTCTCATTCTACCCGATGAAGCATGTGGAGATAAGAAAGAGGAAATAGCCTGCCCAAATTTACACAGGTAGAATTAACTCTAACAGGTGGCTTCTAATAGCACAGACTTGAAATCAAGAGGAATCAAAATGGGTCATGGAGATGGAAATGAAGACTACAATGTTGAATTGGATAAGTGAGTCAGCATTAGAAAGGATACTTGAGAAACCATGCTATCATTGAGGATGGGGAGAAAATGCAGAACTGGATCTAGTCTTATCTGGGGAACCAGAGTGCTAAAGACTCTATAGAATCAGGTAAGTCCTATCTGGATCCAGGGAGTAAGAGGCAGCAGGGCATATAGTGAATCGGGTTGGAGGGATAGATAGACTCAGTGAGAGAGAAACTGGATCCCGCATCAGTTTTTGAGATCAGATTCCTCCTGTAGGAGTCTTTTTTGATGGCCCTGTCTTTGTCTCTTATATCTGAACCCAATTCTATCTTCAAATGATCGTGCTTCATAACTGGTATTGGGATGGCCCTGATAGCAACCTAGAGATGGAATGAGATTAGAGATTGGAAGCCTGGTTCAGCAGAGTCTGAAGAACTGGGGTGGGGAGTTGGGAATGTGAGACTGGATGTTTCTGGGAGACGTGAGATGTTGGGCTGAATCATTTAGATTTGTTGCTGTGGAGAATAGAGTATCATTATAGTCTCTCAGCTTGGAGAATGGCTGCTTTCCACTCAGATCCTTTTTCTATAGCACCATGCCTGGGTACTCTGCTTACGTTGCTGTTCCCTTTGCCTGGGGTGCTCTTTCCCCTGGATGTTCTATGGTTTGCTACCTTACCCCCTCATGTCCCTGCTCAAAAATCACTTTACAAGCAAAGCCTGCCCTTCCTGCTCTTTTTAAATTTGCCACACCCTCCATTCCCTCTCTACCTGCTCCATGTTGTGTTTCTCGGTTGCTCTCATCACCCTCATCACCCATTATAAGGCTTTCCTCACTTATTTGTTCATTATCTATTACCACTCACTAGAGGGTAAGCTCCATGAGGGTGGATGTTTTTGTCTGTTTTGTTCACACCTGTATTTCCAGCTCCTACAATTTACTTGGCACATTCTAGGTATTCAAGAAGCAGGTGTTGAGTGAACATAGGACCATACACATGGGAATTGTTGGGATGGAGAGACAGTTTGCAGCATTCTCCTGACCCGCTGTGTGATGGAATTGCAGCAGGGAGACCCAGGTTGCAATTGTGAAGTTGCCACTCTGTTCAAGTAGACAATACCTACTTTACCTTGATTTTGCCATCTCCCATCCTGGGTCTACCCCAACATTTAGAGCCTTCTCCTTCACTGTCTAATGTCCTATATTGATTCCAACTAAGCAGAAATTGGCACTAGGGTATTCTCCACCACAAATTATACCTCCTCAGACCCTCACACTCTGTTAAAGTGGTGGGAAGGCATAAATGAGAAGAGAGAGGAGATTCTACTGCTTTTTCTATAAATGATTTCCGATGATAAGTTATCCTCTTTGCTTTTCCTGATATAAAGGGATTCTGGCCACATGAGGGGGTTTGTAAGCAATTGAAAAGCAGAGTGCATCCCCTTCCTCTTTGTATCCTGCTGTGTCTAACAGAGCTGGGTCCCCATGTGCTCACCTAACACATATATGTTCACATAAAGAAAAAAGAGGTAGACATGACTTGGGAGAAAGAGATGTATGAAACAGGTGGGTTCTCTCAAATGATACTGTCTGTGTGGTACTTGCTTTCTCACCTGAGCTCTGGAAAAGTGAATCAGATCCTCTCCCTTTCTAGAACACTTTTGTCAAGCTTTAGGTGATATGTATCTGTCTGCCAACATTCCAGACAGAAATGTGGATAGAGATTCCCTGGCTCTGGTCCTTTCTCTATTATTTTCTTCAGACCACAATATTTTTTTCCTTTTAGTTGCTGTTACCCTCCTGGAAAGGTTTGATCATTCCTGAGAGTGCCAGCTGTGAACACAGCTTGCAGAAGTTTCCCTCACACAAAGCCTCTATCCAAACATACACATCAATCCTGAAGCTGCCTTTTCTCTTCCCGCTTCCCCTATTTGTGAGACCCTCTGCTCTTTCCTTGGCTGTATCACCACTGGTTATTCACTGCAGGTCTCTCCCTGAATTCCTCCATCAGTTTAACAAGCATTCATTGAATACATCCAGTGTGCTGAGCACTAGGGACATAAAGGTCAATTAACCTTGACCCTCCCCTCTGACGATCTGGTGGGCAAGTAGACCTGGGGTCAGATACTCATAAACGAGTGTGCTGAGTGCTCTGCACAGGCAGGGAGAAGCACTTGGGGAGCGTAGGGCGGTGGGGTGACAGCAACTCACTCTGTCTGGGGGTCTGGAAGGTATCACAAAGGAGGTGACTTTTAAGCAGGGTCTCTGATAATCTGAATTTCCTTTCTTTCTGTGACTACTGAGAATGCCATGGCTCTGAGAATCTCTAAATAAATTTCACAACCCCTGGAACAGGTTCCAACAGACTCCCCCATAATTCTGTCTCTTTCTGTCAACTTCAGAGACTTAACAAGTCTCAGTCCTTCTTTTACTTAATTTCCTCCTGTGATACTTCACTCCTCTCTGGATATATTCAGCCTGGCATTCACAAGCCTATTCATTTTCTCCTGGATAGTCACTCACGGGTTGGGTATGTGGCCATCTCCTCTAACTCCACCTTCTTTTGTTACCCTCTCTCTAAAGAGGTGAGCTGCAAGATATACATGGATGTTTCACCATTTACAGATGGACTAAACATACTTCCAAGAGTTCAATCACCCTCCCAGTCTTCTGGTGCGTGTATAAATTCAGGACTCTGGCCATTGTCCATCATGGGTGGGTGTCCAGCAAGGACACTGATGGACTTGAAGAGCAGAGATGATCTATTCCTCTTACTTATCCCCGCAAAGCAGTCTCCGATAGTTAGGGAGAATGCGATAACTTCTTCAGTCTACTCCTGAATGGTAATTTTTGATGGCAGAAATGGTGATGACTGGTGTGAGAATCAACTAGGTTAGGCTTCTACTTTCACGAGGCTTCTGCAGGAGGCATTCTTGGAGATGAATGGACTCTCCAATGCGTTCATCTGCACCTTCAGAAAACTTACCCAGAAGAACAGTAGTTAACATGTCAGAGTCTCCTGTCCCAGCCAGTGGTGAAGGGGTTGTCTTTGAGAAGAGAACTGATAAAGTGAGTCTTGGCAGCATAAAACCAACGTCACTTTGGAAATTGAAATAGGACCCACTAGAATAGAGCCCAACTAAAATTTATGTAATTGAGTATGAGGGTCTAGCTCGTGGAGAGCTGCTTGGAGCTTGCTGAGAAATCTATAAATGCCAGCTGCCCCTTGCCTTGGGCAGGTGGAACCACCAAAGGCACTGCCTGTACTCTTTTCAGAGTATTCAGATGTTCAAGGAGTCAGGCAAATGTTCAGTTGATTGATAGAAGGGTGCTGGATGCTGACTTCCTATTTCTCTAGCAGAACTTCCCCTGGTCAGCAGGCTGGTGACCCACAGACCACAGCTACACACAGCTCAGTCTCTCAGCATATACATGAAGTGGAGCTAGTTTATCCTTCTACTTAATGCTAAGTTAGGGAGCTTGGGAGTAAGATAGGGGGATGTTGGTGGAAGAAGAAAAAAAAAGTGCTATAATTCGAAGAGGGTTCATGGACCGTGGGGCATAAGGATGGCCTGCTCTGAAGCCCCAGGGCAATGGGGGATGTTTGATCCTTGCAGAGAATAGCTCAGGGCTGTGCCCTGCTGTGAAATGACTGCAGAGAGGAAGTTAAGAGCTGAACTTTTAACAGCAAAGGAAATCGTATGTCTGGTGGAAAAAACACAGGCCCAGGAGTCAGGAGATGTGAAATTTTCTGACCTCAGGGGCTCTGTAGCCTCAAGCATGCCCCTCTGTGCCTCTGAGCCTGGTGTTCTCTTTCATTGAGGATAGAGACTACTGTTCCATCCGAATCACAGGGAGTCACCTAGATAAAATGAACTGACCCAGACATATCAGCTCACCCTGGGGGGATCTGATCACTGATTTCTGAGGGACTGGACAGAAGCACCTAGCGCCGTGCCATTCAAAAGGAATAGAGACATGTATATGTATAATTTAATCACTTTGCTGTACATCTGAAACTAATACAACATTGTAGATCAACTACACTTCAATATAAAATAAATTTTTAGAAAAAGGGATAAAATGTCACCTATAAATGCAAGCTACCTATGCCCTTTCAAATTTTCAGATAGCTACCTTTTTAAAAAGTAAAAAGAAACAGGTGGAACTAATTTTAATAATACATATTATTCAATATGAAATATCCAAGATATTAGTTCAATGTGTAATCAATACAAAAATGATTGAGATATTTCACATCCTTTCTTTTTCATTGGAAGTCTTGGAAAACTGGGGTATCTTTCAAACAGCACATCTCAAGTCAGATGTTTCAGGAGCACTAGGGCCACATGTGGCTACTGTGTTGGATGCCACAGGCCTGCAAGTTTGGTTTATGGTTGTTTGGGTAGCTACCCAGCTGGCCAACCCTTATAGCTCCTCTACCACTTCTGCTGAAGAAAGCTTCCTGGGAGAGGGAAGATTTGATTGAGTTTTGAGTTCAATAGGCACGGTGGGTGGAGAGAACCTTGGAGGATAACTCTAGAAGAAAGAATGGCAGGGACAGAGTGAGAGAGGAGGTAGAATGTGGTCCACCTTCTCAGGACTCTCTTCTACTTGTAGGGGACCCCTCATTACTTTTATAGTCTCCGGCTCCTTTGCACTCCCCACTCAGGGTTCACACAATTTTGCATGATGTTTGCGTGAGGCTTTTGTTTTTGTTTTTTTTCTTCAAAGCCAGATGCACACAGACCTACTGTGGGTGGGCTCATTTAGGCCCTGCCTTCTGGTTAAGTCCTAGACTGTATGGTCCTGCACGGTTGGTTCACTGTGAGCCTTCCACCTCCCCATGTTGTGCCTCCTCTGTCCCTCTGTAGAATGGAGCAAATCCTGTTCGTTCTTGACCCACCCTGGTTCCAAAGAAGAGTGCAGAAATGAATGCCAATTAACATGTGTAGAAAAGGCTTGAAGCATCAAAGGACAAGGAGCTTCAATACAAAGTGTTTAATTATTCATGTGGTTTCTCACATGTACACGCTACCTGGAAAAGGTCTCTGACACAGGACTTCTGCAGGTCCTGTTGAACTGACCTGACAAAATAATTTGCCCTGCTCTCACTTCATATGCATCTGCTCTGTTGAGGGAGACATCCAAGGTGTAAATAAGGCAGAGCTGTGTCTGGATGAGGATGTGCTGCTTCTACCCCCAGCGTCTCAGGGCCCTCGAGGGCCTGTAACATCCAAGCACTTTCCTCCCCCAGAACCAGAATGATCTGATGACCTTTAAGATTTCAGCCTCCTGGAAGAACTGTGCCTGTTTCCCTTAAAAGCCTTGGCAAGCTGAGCCTCCTCATGAAAACCTGGAGCCATCACCTCTTTAAAAAAATAGCATTTTGTAGAGTTGACATGCTTTGTTCACAATTTTGTTTCTCACCCAGCAGTTTATTGCGGTTCTGTTTAGTCATTGTACCGGTCTTTTCACTTGAGGATGTCACCAGCTTCTGGGAAAGGGCCAACAAGACCCCAGATGATGAAAACAAAGATATGCAAGGGGTAGGGATCTTATTATGGATAAAAGGACTGGTTTGGGTCCTCAGGAATGAAGAAGCAGCCCTCCTTTACCCCACACATATACCTTTTTCTCCCCCATTAGTTTCTTTGTTGGGAGAAATGTTCCTTCTGGGTACAAATGAGGAAGAAGGGCCTTCCTGGCCCAGTCTTAGGAAGCAGGATCCCTGGCCCCTGATAGGAGGTCAATAGCTTCAGATGTCATCTCTCTGATCTAGAGACTCTTAGAGACTAAGTGAGCTGAGGGCTGGTGCTCTGTCTTGAGAGCCTGACATTGCAATTGAAACTTGCCAGATGTTACTGAAAAATTGTCGGGGCTTCGGGGAAGATCTGTGTGAGCACATATGAAGGCACCCAGGTTGCACTTTCTCTTGTGACTTACAGCTGTAAAAGCACATTCGTATCCATTCACTCATCACTACAGTCCTGCCTGGTAAATACTCTCAGCTCCATTTTACAGATCAGAACAGAGAAGTTAGGAAAATTTAGGGAAACAGCCCAAGTAACATTGTTACCTGGCCGTCTCACTAGAATAACAGGCACTTCCTGAAACCTAAAGGAGATATTTGGGAAATTCATAAAAGGACAGCTAATCTTACAAAGTGGAAAGTAGCCACAGGGAATCATTTGAACAATACACAGAGCAGGAATCCAGGTCTTTCCATGCAGAACCCAGTGTGTTTTCTATTCTTATACACATCTGTGTTCTCACAAATGTGTGTGCGTGCACACACACACACAGAGTTTATCTCTGAATCAAAGTGTCTTTGTGATATCTCGGTGCTGTTGTCATTCAGGATGTCCTTACACAAAGCTGTGTGTAGGAAGGCCTCATTCTATGAAATAGATCAAGGTGGTTCTTAAGCATTTTAGGTTGTATTTGGGCGTCTTCCCTCAGGTGTCTCATGAACTGTCCCAAGACCTCTGGATGAGCCTTAGTGGAGCCCCTGTCAATAGATAAAGATCTAGGTTGAAGGCAAATATGCTCTAAGCTTGCCAAATGGAAAGGACAGGAACTGGTTGGACTTGGTCTCTGCCTGGGATCCTCACTAACATGAAGTTCGCCTCTTGGACACCTAAAGTGGGTCACTTTAGGATGAGTGAAAGAAGTATTAACTGTGCAAGTTAAGAAGTGGGCATAAGGAATTAGTTACCCTATGGAGGACCACATGCAATGGTGTGTGAGCAGAGACCAGGTGAATGTTTAGAAAGCAGATCTTGGAAGGGGTCTGTTTTCATCTTCAGCCCTCTGATCACGATACCAAAGTTAAAGCCACACCAGTCCCTGAGGGTCTGAGGCAGATACCTTGGCTGGGATTCTAGGGACCTTGGGATTCTTATGCTCCCTATGTTTGGCTTTGAGGTTGTGGTATTAAAAATTGCTTTCAGTTTTTCTTCTGTTTATCTCTTGAACCTGAAAGTGAGTTTGGGGATCCCAGGATGCCCATTTCCTGAACTTATGCTACAGAGCTGAAAAATGTCCTTGGCACTTCGGCTTGCTGAATGGTTGGCACAATGGTTGGTGGAAAGGGGGATACAGGAGTGGACGTTAACCCCCGACAACTAGTTACTGCAGTCATCCTCAAAAAATCCTACAAGGCATCCCCAAAGCAGGGAACAAGCAGAATTACTTTTTGACACTGCTGGAAATGAAAGCTTGAGAGGCCAAGGGATTTCTCTCTGAATTAGACACTCATTCAATAAATGGGAAGGTAGCCCTGGCCCCATGCAGGCACCAGCCGAGGAAGGAGGAGAAACTCTGACTGCCATGGGACAAAGCTCTCCAGCCCCCTGCACTGCCAGTTCCTGGAAACCTGACCTCACTGCACAGCAGGGACCCTGGGATCCTCCTGCCATGAAACAGCAGCCTCTATTCCTAGCAGGGCCCATGCTGGGCAAGGGACACGTGAGGAAAGCTTGTGCAAATGAGATTCTTCTGGGGACCTGGAAGCCACGGGCTCTCATGCTGTGTACCCCACTCCATCCTGACACCGCATTACCCAGCACCCAGCACTCAGAAAAAAGTTGTCTCTTCTTACCAACTGAGGCAGAAATGGCCACAAGATTCAAACTGGAGCCCCTACTCCATTTTCCCACAGGTGTTTTTAAGTCTGAGAATCTGGTTAACACACACCTGTTACATGTGCCACATACATATAAACGGTGGAAAGAGCTGCTGAAAGGTGTCGACAAGTTTGAGAAAAATCTAGTTAGATGTAATTTTGCTGGTCCGTCATGTATTTCCTCTACTTCTCCTTCCATCATTCTTGTTACTAGCCTGAGGAAGGAGAGATGGAGAGAGCCAGAGGCTGTGTTACTTCTGCCTGTCACCCTGAGTGGCTGTCCTGTGCTGACCCCCACCCCTCTGTGTCCAGGCTGTTATCCACAGGAGGCACGTCTTTCAATTTCCCTACTAGCCCTTGGGAGCATCACATATGGTCCTCTCTTGCCTTTGATTTTCAGACTCTGGAGCCAGGTTGCTGGGTTTCCTTCCCAGCAGGACCACTTACTCCGTATGTGTCCTTGGGCAAACTACTTAACCTCTCTGTGCTTTGGCTTCCTCACCTGTAAACCTGAGATAGAAATAGAACACACACGGTGGGACAGTGTGCTGATTGAGTTATACCCATAGCATCCTCAGTGCAGTACCTGGTACCCAGAATGGACTATTGAAGTGATACGTAGATAAATGATGCTGTGACTGAGAGTGTCTTGCCCTAGAGGACCCTGGCCACTGCTTCCCTTTCTGGACATTTGCTCTTAGTTCCTTGGTAGATGTTCCTTCTGGTCTTGGATCTTTGAAAAGCCATGCGCAGAGTTCCCCTGAGCTCCGGTAGCGAGTATGTAATAAACCCCTTGACTGGCACCATGTTAGTTCAGGCTCAGCTCCTCTTTCTCCTCTCTCATCTGTCATCCGCTTTGCCTTCCCCTACTGATCAGGGTTCACCTCCCTGCTTCCCTCTGTGCTTTAGACTCTGGGGCTCTTTGCTTTGTGCCTATGTGATTCTTGGTAAATTGTTTCTCTGGACTTCACACATCCATGTGCACAATGATTTCTCTCTGTTTCTCTCCATTTCCCTGCATTCTGATCTCTGGATGTGTTCTCTGCCTGGAGATGAAGGTCCCTGACACCTTAAGACCCACAGGGTTGCTGGTCCAACATCTCCCTGGTAAATTCATCTTAGCCTTTGCCCCGCTAGTATGGCCCTGCCCCCACCCCACTGCTTGCTAGGCAAGCACGAAATCATCAAAGATGCCCACAGACAAGGTAGGATGAAAGACACTTTGTAGAACCTGATACGGGATGATTCAGGGGGCATTACCATCCCTCTAAGAATCCTTTGAGAAGGCTGAGCATCCAAGGTTTGACTGTTTTCTGTCTGCTCTTAATAAAATTCCCCATTAATTAAGTAGAGTGGTATGGGCTGCAGCCCTGGTCACATTATTTGCCTTTTTACTTTGTATTTACATGGCAGTATTTTCAGTGCAGTAGCCCTGGAATTATACACTGGGCCCTAATATTTCAAGACCCAACAGGAACAAGTATACAATTATATAGTTCAGTGGTGCAGGGCTACAGCAGTGTGTGTGTGTGGGCGGAGTTGGGGGCATCACTCTGGCTCTGGAAAAGTCCCACTGAAAGGAAATTTGAGGCCCTGGACTTCAGTGCTCTCCGAGCCAGGGACTCCTTCTTCTGCAGCCAGTGTGAGGCTCCACCTGCCTCCAACCTGGGCATCAGGCATATTTCCAGATCCTTCAAGATAACAAGGGCACAGAGAGGGGAGGGGGAACCCACACTCTACGTGCCAGGGCCAATCTCCCAGAGTCCTCACAGAGATCTGTAGGTAGAGAGCGGGTGGTGCAGAGATGTGGTCTGGGGCAGTGAACCACTTAGGTTCGTATGTGTCACTTTGGGGAAGTTTCTCATCCTTTCTGAACTAGGGCTTCCTCATCACCTAGCAAATAAGGATGGAAATGACACCTGCTTCAAGTCTTGTTCAGAAGATCAAAGGAGATAATCCAAATTAGAAGGTGTTTTTCTATTATTTGACTGATGATGCAATTATGGCTCAGAGAAGTTAAGGAACTTGACCAAGGTCACACAGCTACTAAGGGATGTTAGTCAGGATTCTAATACCTACCATGTCTGGTCTCTTGTTTCCATACCCGTAAGCTCTGTGACAGAAAGGTAGCAGAGGTAGTTGTACTACCTGTCCATAAGAGTGTCTGGCTGTGGTTTGGAAAGGAAGATATTTTGTGCCTGACTCTATTTGCAACCTGCTTGGAATCAAAGAGACGTCCCTAGGACATCTTGCAAAAGCCATGGAATTCTTTCTGTCCTTGTGGCTTCTCTGAGTAAGACATACAAAGTGAGAGCAGGAAAACATAGCATTTCAGACCATCCTTTCATGAGGGGGCTGACAGAGCTTTGTGTCTGTGTGTGTGTGTGTGAATGTGTGAGTGAGCATGTGAGTGTTTGCATGTGAGTGATTGCGTGTATGTGAATGTGTACATGTAAGAGTGTGCACATGTGTAAGTGTATGTGAATTTGTGTATGAGTGTGTCTGTGTGTGCTGTTGAAGGCAGGTGTCTGATGGGTCCAGGAAGGAATCACAGAGCCAGAGGTTTCCATGGTAGCTGAGATACCCGCTGGTCCTTAAATAATTAACCAGCCAGAGCTTTTAAATACATTTCAAAACAAATACTCATTTCCCTTTAATGTGGTGCTGATTTCCCCTCTTACGCACTGCCCGAGGCTACGTCAGCCGACTGTAATTCTTGCTCTGATGCAGTGACAGCAACTTGGGTTGTCAGGGAAAGCAGCTCCTGTTGCCAGGGGGCCAGCTTCTGACTTCACCTTGTCCAGAGGAAGGGAAATGGGGTGAGAGGGAGGAAGTTCTGCTTCCGCTCCCCTTCTGAAGGTGGTACTGGGAACGGCTAAGGGGTCAGGGGCCACCGCGCCCCTGTACTGCCTTTTTTGCTAGCTGTCCAACAAGCAGGTTTCTTGGAGTGATTTTCTCCTGTCAACAGTCCCTAGAAGTGAAGTCTCTTGTGGCTCACAGCCTTTTGCATCACTTCGTTTTCTAGTGACAGATTCCCCTGACCAGAGCGAGTGGACACAGCCTGCTCCTCCCTCTCCTGCCTCATCTGTTTATGTTCGTCCTCAGCTCAGGTGTAGGCATCGCCTTGGGGTAGCCTCGGCCTAAAATCCACACTCCCCTTTGTCTCCTTACAAGGCTAGAGTCCCGCACAGCTGCATGCGTGTGTGTGTACGGAGGTGGAGTAAGGAAGGGGCTTGCAAAATACTTTGAGTTTTGCCTGGTTTGGGCCTGCAGTCTGACCTTTTTCGGCCTCGTTGTAATTTGGGTCAGTAAGTGACATTTGGGGAATCTCAAAACCAGCATCAGTGGTGAGGTCCGTGGGCCAGGCCTTTCACCACTGGGAGGTTGACCAGGCCGTGATGCTTCCTCCTGGGGGACATCTGGGCGGCCCGTCACCATTCTCATCAGGATGTCCGATCAAAGGAGGCAGTGGTGATGGTTCTGGGCTATATGTCAATGATAACAATAAAAATGACACAATCAGTATCTGCTGAATGCTCACTATGTCAAAAGCTCTAGGTTGTAGCTTTACCTGCCTTACCTCTGGTAATATTCATATCAACCCTATGACCAGGGGCTGTGGTTAGCTTCATGGAACAGGAGGAAGTGGGCCCAGAGACATTGTTTAATTCACTTGTGGTCACAAGCATGCGCAGTGATGGAGTCAGGATTTGAGCCTAGAATTGCGTGGCCAGTGCTTGTAGCCAGTGTGCTCGCCTGTGTGAGCAGACCCCCAGCTTAGTGGAAAGGGATCCAACCCAATTACTAAAGCTCAGAGAATGTGGGTGAGGCCCCGAGGTCCCTGCAGGGATCACATGCCTCAGCTTGGAGGGAACCCAGAGCTGAAAGCCATAGGGCACAGCAGGAGGAGAGCTGGGGGTGGGGGGGCAGGCTGCAGGGTGAGCCCACACATGGCAGGATGGGCAGGGAGAGCACTGGACCCTGCAGGTGACTGGTAGCAGAGGGCACCGGGAGGGTGGGTGAGCAGGACCCATAAGTGGCTGCTCTTTCAGATCCCAGGTGTCAAGAGGTGACAGTTGCCACTGTGAAGTATGCTGTCAGTCTGTCCAGTTGGCTGGGGATCCAGTCAATCCAATGGCTCGGGACTGCAGATGAGGAACACCATTGACCTGAGCTGGAAAGAGGGCAACAGAAGAGACCAGAGGACTTCAGAACCCAGCTGGCAGCTCTCAACACCGGCTGTCCACTCTCCACAGTCACCAAACTCTCTCTGTTCTTCTTCCCTCTTTCCTTGTTTCTCATTTCTTCCTGCCCTTTTCTCGTTTATTCGTTCATATACTCACTCAATAGATGTTTGTTGAACACCTACTATGTTCCAGACAAGAGAAATGCAGATGCAAAAGCTACAGCCTCTGCCTCCAAGGGACATGCAGAGCAGGGGAACAAAAGGCAAGAACCATACCGTGTGCTCAGTCTTGTGACCTGGCAGAGGGGAGGGAGTGAGGAGGGGAAGCTGCCCTGAGCCTGGGAAGAAGCACAGGAGACCTTGGCTTCTCCTTGGTGGAGGGAGGGGTCAGAGATGAGGCACCTGAGACACATCTCCTGAGCCTTCTTCACCCTCACTCCCTCTGTCCAGGGGCACAGCCAGGCCTTCTACTAAGGACCAATTCCCTTACGTATCTCTCCAAACACAGTTTCTCTCCTGAAAGCCTCTCTTTCTTCCCAGCCTGCCCATTGTCTGAGCACCTGATTCCCGGCATTTTTGTTCCCTTGGGAAAGTCCTAAGGTCAAGATCTGCAGCCACTTCTCACAAGCTGACCCACCCTGGATTCTAATCATGGCTTTGAGGGGGATGTACTTTGCCACAAGTGCTCCAAAGCAGAAGCCCTGGCTTTATCCCTCTGGAGCACACATTTCAGCTGGGGAAACAGGCAGGCAATGATCAGCAAATAGTCCCAAGTTATGTAAGTTCAGTCTTCAGTGTCTGCAGAACGAAAAGAATGGCAAAACACAAACAGGAACATGTAAAGGAGTAGAATTTATGCTAACCTCCCATCAATTTCTCAAAATGTTTTACTATGGAACATTTCAAAAGTATAAAAAAACAGAAAGAATCCCATTAATTTTCTTGTTGTTTTGAGATGCACATGCAACTGTGAGAAATAATACAGAGAGTTCCTGTTTATCCTCCGTCTGGTTTCTCCCAATGGTAACATCTTGCAAAACTCTAAAACAATATGATAACTAAGAAATTAATGCTCATGCAACCAATCAAACTTACTCAGATTTCACCAATTTCAGGTACACTCATTTGTGTGTATGCGTGTGTGCTTTTAGTTCTATGTCATTTATAGTGTGTATAAATTCTATGTATCGATTTATGTGACCACCAGAGTCAAGACATAGGACAGTTCTATCACAAGGATCCCTCCTCATCCTTTTATAGCCACAGCCACCTCCCTATCACATCCTCCTCCCTAAACCCTGGCAACCAAAATCTATTTTCTATCTCTATAATTACATCATTTCAATACTTTTATATATGCTAATATGTCATAAAAATATGTTATATAAATATATTGATATTTGTCTAAATTAATAAATTAATATCAGATAAGATAGACTTCAGAGCAAAGAAAATTACTAGATGATGTGGTAAAAAGATCAATTATATAATGATAAAAAGGTCAATCCACCAGGAAGATATAAAAATCCTCAATGTATATGTACCAGGCAATAAAGCTTCATAGCACATGAAGCAAAAACTTGAAAGATAAGAAAGGAGTAATAGACAATCTGCAATTATAATTGGAGACTTCACCACCCCACTCTCAGCAATTGATAGAACTACTAGACAGAATATCAGCAAGGATATAGGAGAAATTATCAACATAACCAATCTATAGGATCTAATTGGCATACATAGAACACCATCTGATAGCAACAGAATATGATTTTTTCAAGCACCCAAGAAACATTCAACACGATAATTATACCCTTAAAAAAACTCAACATTTCAGAGAATTAAAATCATGAAAGATGCTTAACATCATTAGCCATTAGTAAAACGCAAGTTAAAACCACATGAGATACTACTACATACCTATCAGAATGACTAAAAAAATAGTGACAGCATCAAATGCTGGTGATGATGCAGAGAAACTGAATTACTCACATATTGATGGTGAGAACATAAAATTGTACGGACACTCTGGAAAACAGATTGGCACTTCCTTACAAAGCTAAACACGCACTTTATCATACAACCCAGACACTACACTCCTAGACATCCATCCCTCAAAATCAAAACGTATGTTCACACGAACACCTATACCCAAATGTTCAAAGCAGCTTTATTCATAAGACCCCCCAAACTGGAACCTCTCCAGATATTTTTCAATGGGTGTATGGTTAGACATATTGTGTATATCCCTGCCATGGAATACGACGGAGCAACAAAAAGGAAATAACTATTAATATAGGGAATAACTTAGATGGATCTCAGGGAAATTATGCTGAGTGAATAAAACCAATTCCCAAAGCTTACAGACTGTATGATTCCGTTTAAATAAAATCTCATCCGTTGTTAAGAAACAATACTGAAAAATATTGCTATAAGTGTGCCAAGGAGATTCTGTCCAACTTTTTATATGGACTATAGTCTTGAAACAGATAGTATCTAACATTCCAGCATGTGGCTTCATGGCTCACCCTTCTGTCACCTTCTACTGTTATTTGGGGGACATTTCCCCTTAAGGTAGGAATGGCTCTAGATCAAGGCCAATATATCTCAAGCAATTATAAAACAAATTACAGAGTCATGAAATTTTAGAAGGAAAATTTCAGCAGTTCACAACCCTGGCTGGACAACAGAATCACCTGGGAGCTCTAAAGTAGATTGATGTCTGGGACTCACCCCAAGGTGGGATTCTACTTTATTTGCCTTGAGAAGGTACCCAGGCATCACTACTTTTAAAAAGCTCCCCAAGTGATTCTAAAGTGCAGCCAGGTTTGAGAACCACTGACAGGTCTGAAATCATTTTACAGATGAGGAAACTTTGAGCCTCCAGAAGTGAAATAAATAACCCAAGGTAGGTCACATAGCTGGATTTCTTTAGAGTTGTCTCCCAAATTCTGGGACCTTTCCCCCTATTTATATGGTTCTTTCGCATTTTTATCACCTTCATCCTCCTCACAAACCTTGAAGGTGTGAAGCACAATTTAATTGTTCCCATTGTAGGGATAACAAAACTGAGGCATATGGAGACAAAATGATGTTCTTAATATAGACTCTGCAGATTGAGGCCAAGGAAAACCAAAAATGTGGCCTCCTGAGTTCTAACCCAATAAGAACTCTTAGAAAGAATGTTGGGCATTCATTTACCAAGCCCACATTATTGAGAGACATGCTACGTACCCAAGCCCAGGAAGAGCTACCGAACTCTCTGAGGTCTCCCTCCAGGCCAATTTCTCTAGCATTTGTTCAGCATAACTCATTAAAGTATCCCCTAATTTTCATACATCTTAATCTGTTACTTCCAGCACCTATGGGATCTCGATTTGCAACCAATTTGTCTCTGCCTCTTACCAGGAATGAGAACAAACAGCCCCTGCCCTTCTCGTTTCTGAAGTTGCTTATTTACAATTGCATTTTAGTGCAAATTGGTCCATTTATTCATTAGTTTTAATGTGTCCCTTTCAATGCCTAGTTACCATCAGAGATGTTATCATCATTCACCATGGCATTCTGGGGTGTCTATGTTTTATTAAATATGGTCTGTAACAAAGCGGGAGTAAGAGTGGGGATGTGAAGGGAAGGGGTAGTCATGAGAAGAGCCAGAACAGAAGCTAAGCCAGCATCAGAAACTTTGGTCCCTTGGGGCTCATGGCATTAAGGAGGTTCCCAGGTGAAGCCTGGCAGAGGGCAGGTGAATAAGTAGGCAGGCTGTCTGTAAGCAATTCTCAGAGGGACTGTGGGAGAAGCCCAAATGTCCGAACAGGAATGAAAAACAACTCTTTTTCACACTTGTAGACTCTTTGCCATCTGTCTTGGTGTCATCACTGCTTGGAAAGTAAATGCCTTCTTTTTTGTTTCTCAGCTACATCATCTTATAACAAGGATCTGTGAATTTTAACAGATCCATTTCAGAAAATATTAGTGATGTAATTTTTGTTTTCTGTGTTGCCATTGCTTTGCTTTCTTTTTTCCTTTTTCTTTTTAAGTTGAAACTAGTTCTTCTTGTCTTTAAGCCAAGTGAAATGATGTATAGAATCAAGAGGAGAAAGCTTTAGGAAGACGTGTCTCCCAAAAGGCAGCTTACAGTTATGGAAAGACTCAGACTTGAGCACAAAGCCCTGGGTTTGGATCTGGCACTTACTAGCCTGAGGGCCAATCCTCTTCATTTGAGTTGCTGGTGTACACATAACTAGGCTAACTAGCTGTTTGTGATGTGTAGAGATGCATGCTTTAAATACCAGCCTCAGACTAAGATTTTGAAAAAGCAGCTCCAAGTTTGGTTAAGAAGGGTGAGGTAAGACGTGGGAACAATTCTAGCTGAGTCTGGGCACAAAAGCTCACCTCTCCTACTAAATTTTCAGGGGTGGTAAATCTCTAACTCTGGACCTGACAGCTGATTCATCTTTGTACCTTCATAAATGCTTCCTTAGTCCTTCATTGGTTCGTTTGCTCATTCATTCATTCATTCATTTGTTTGTTCCGCAGCCTCCATGCACCTTCCATTTTCAGGACACCAGGTACATCTTAGAGACTTTAATAACTCCTACTGCTGGCCACTCTGCTAAATAAAACATAGGTCAGAGCTCCAGCCTTGAGATGACAAAAGTTCAGGGCTACATTGACTTTCGTGGGCCCTAGGCATCTGACCTTCAGGGAGTCCTTCCTCCATTAAAAATAATAATCATTATTTAAAATATAAATATATATAAAAATACAATCTATGATTATTGATATATTCATATACAAATACATATTAAATATATATTATACATATAGTTATATTTTACAACTGTGTTGATATAAAGGCAAACATCATTCAGGCTGAATCATATTCATTTTTTTCTTCCTATTTGACAAGAAATTAAAACATTTTTGTGGGCCCTTAAACAAGTAGGGCAATGTGCCTACAACAATGGCTAAAAGAACAGACCTAAAGTTGATCTCCGCTCCCAGATCCAAACAGTGCTTTCCATGTGGCAGCATTCTAGAAATGCTGCCTTTGCCTGGCTAGAAGCTCTGAACCCGGAGGTGATTTCAGCTTGAAAACCAGAAACCAATATATTCTGGGTGAGTGGAGGAATGTCTAACTTAGGAAAGTTACCTTGGGAGCAGGAAGTCCGGTAAAACACTCATAGAGTAAATGAATGAATAAATGACTGCTTTAAATAGGAGGGTACATTTCACCTGTGCTTCAGTAGAAGATAATCTGGAAATTAGAGTCAAAGGCTGTGTTTACTTGAAAAAATGCCAACTGATAGCTGTCTAATCAAACAAGAGCAAAAAATACCAGGACATTCACATCCAAAGAAAGAATGAATGAGCACCTAGGGCCACGTCAGATGCTTTTATAGATACATATAGCAATTGCGTCAGGTTGAAAACAATACTGAGCTGATACCACCGTTATAATGGGTCACCTGCAAAACGTAAAGCATTTAAATGCATTATCTCCGACTCTCACCAAGGTAGGTATTTTAGCTCCATTTTGAGGAAATGGAGGGACAGCGATTAAGTGACCCCTTAAGACCAGGGCCCCTGTGATTGGGCTGCTACGTGGCCATGGCTTACTTTCCAACCTTGCCGGGATCCGGTTTCCCAAATGTTAAGTGTAGCTGGTGCTATATTGGAGACACTAGGCAAAAGCATAGGGTTTTAATGTTATTTTAAACTATAATTTAGGAAGAAAGTGATGAGAATGATTTTGTTTTTGAAACTCTACTACTCAAAGCTTCATGGAATTTCCAAGTAAGTCATGGCAAGAAGAGTATGGAATTTGGAACTGAGATGCTATCTCATCTGTTTACCAGTGGAGTGCTCTGAGGAGACACACCTAGGGTGGCCAACTCCTTCCAGTTTGTCCAGGACTTTCCAGATTTTAGCACTGAATGTCCTCAGTTCCTGGAAACCCCTCGGTCCCAGGCAAATTGGGACAGTTGATGATCTTGGACACATCTTCTTAACCAGCCCCTGGGTCCCAATGAAACCAGAAGGGGACTTCTTAGGAGTCAGGTGATTAATCCTCATAACATCCTTTAAGGTGTGTGCAGTTATCATATTACAGATGAGGAAACTGAGCCCAGAGAGGCACACACAACTGCACAAGGTGGCCCAGCCATGAAGTGGGATCTGAAGCCACGTCTCAGTCTCGGGTGCATGATCTTCCCTTTACACCAGGCTTCGGGAAACACCTCCTGGCATGAGAAACCTCTGTAGTAAGGTAGCCTCTGTTGTGCCAGACCCCAGTTTGGGCCTTGAGCTGTGAATTTCCCCTCTGAGGAGGTCCCCACTGCCACTGTGGTAGAGACAGGATAAGGTTAATTTGGTGCAGACAGGACATGGTTAATGGGGAAGCGTTTCTAGTTGCAGGATGAGACCATCATGGTCTTTCATTTTGGGGGAGGAGGGTGGGAAGCTTGCCTGGAAGTGGGTGGGAGGAGTAGATTCTTCAGGAGTCTGCCTGCACCGCTTTATTATTAGGTTAATTGAAACCATAAAAGCAAACTCAGATTTGCATTAAAGCCCTGCATAGCAGATGGCGACAAGTTCCAAGCATCATAAAAAGAGGATTGAAAGTTATAAAACGTCTTGGGCTTATCTGTGCCAGAGTGCTAAAAGAAAAGCATTGTGGGAGGCGATGGCCTGCACCCCTCTCCACCCTTCCAATCAGCTTCTGGGCCTGCGTAACCCCAGTCTTGCACCCCTAGGTCCTGTCCCAGCACCATACAACTTCTCCAACCAGAGTGGCTTATTGTCAACAGGCATTTCAAGCCCCAGAAATGGTTGCAACATCTTTCCCTTTGCTCTCTCTTACAGCATGCTTTCACATTGACTTTCTGTGGGGAAATGAGGTTTGCCCGTAGTCTGTCTCCATTTTATCCATGCCTCCCTTCTCTTGGTACTATCCTCAACCTCAGTACAGTGCCCATCTTGTCTCTCTCCCCTAGCTACCTTTCTGAGAGGTCCAGGGTCCAAATATACCTCTTCCTTCTTCCTCGTCCATGGAACCTGCCACTTCTCATTTTTCACGGCCTAGTTGACCCACAGGGATGGAACCTGATGAACTGATTCACAGTCTCCGTTCATGGTGAATACTTCTCCCCGATACCCTTACTCATCCCCACTTCCAGCAGGTAACCTTGCCTCCCCCTTAAGAGGGAAAATAGAATCCTTTATTCACCAAGCTCTAAGGACACCAGTGATCTCAGGGGAAAGAACACCCAATTTATCGTACCACTTTGCCCCATCAGTTATCTCCTTTCTCCTGCATTTTGATTTTTCCCTCTCTCCTTGGTTCTTTCTCTGTCTCCACACACTCCTGAGGAATCCCCCCTTCCTTTCTGCTCCCCCCGCCATCCCATTCTATCTTCAGCACAGCCTCAAGCCTGTCTGTGGAGTCATAGTTTCCTGCTGCCTCTGCTTATTAATTGTCACCACCACTTCATTGCAGTGCCATCCATTTTACCCACTCTCAGGTCCGGGGGCTGTTTGGACAGCTCCTCTCTGCTTGTTGCCCCAAGACCTTCTCTGTAAGTCTGAATGTCACCTTTTCCTGTATGCAATCCCAAGGGTGCCAATAGAGTATCTCCCCTCATAGGTATGATTGGCGATCTCCCAGGACTTAGTGTGTCCCTCTGTAGCCCAGAAGTGCTGCCATGGTTACTAAAGTATATGTTGACCCTCTAAGACTTTGTGTTCTTTGAAGGCAAGGGGCACATCCTGGTCATCCAGTGTTCAGTTTTGGCAGGATAATCATTGTCAAAGTGTGTTGTTACTTCAGGGATAGAGGAATAAGAGAATGACATTTGCATGATCGTTTCCATGAGGATGCATCCATTAAGAGTCTGAGCACAACATTTGTGCCAGGTATTTGCCCTCATGTTATGATAAGGTGACCTCCAGTCACCTGTCATCTAGAATGCCTGGACGGATCACTCCTTTCGACTAAGGCACTGAAGGCCAAGTACGCTTTAGTTTATCTAAGATGTGAAAGGAAGAAAAGGCAGCAATAGACATTCACTGGTCTCATACTACGTCCAAGTCACCATACTAGTCAGACTACCTGCATTAACTCAGGTCATAGCTGAGGAGTAAAGGTTTTAAAACACATCACTTTAGAGAAGAAGAAATTAAGGCCAAGAGAGGTTAAACAGTTTGCCCATTGGGGATAGAGATAAAACAAGATTAGCTATGTGTGAATAACCATTGAAGTAGAGTGCATGGAACTTTTTTACATTATTCTCTATTTTTTAATATCTTTGAAATTTTTCTATAATAAAATGAGAAACAAAAATGTTGCCCAATATCACTCAGCTACTATATCGGTTATTTATTGCCGCATAACAAATTACCCCAAATCTAAGCAGCTTAAAGCAACACAGGTTTATTTTCTCAGTTTCTGGGGGTCAGGATCTGGGCAGAGCTGAGCTGTGTGTCCCTGGTTCAGGGCCTCCCATGAGGTTACAGTGCTGCCCAAGGCTGCGGTCATCTCAAGGCTCAGCTAGAGTGGTAGGGGTCCATCTCGAAGCTCAAGCACATCATGGTCTCTGACTGTAGGTGGAAATATCTGGTCTCTGACACATCGGCTTCTCCAATGTCCTGCTCACAGCATGGCAGCTGCTTCCTCTAAAGTGAAGGAAAGTGAACACCCGACATGGAAGTCACAGCCTTTTCCTCACCTAATCTTGGAAGTGGTATCCCATCACTTCTACTGTAGTCTAGTCATTAAAATGAGTCAGCAAGTCTAGTCCACTCTCCAGGGCAAGAGGGGGTTACCAACAGCATGAATACCAGGAGATGGGGATCAGGGGGCCCCTCTTCAAGGCTGCTCACCACAGCTAATAAGGAGCCTCACTAGGCTCTAAACTTGTTTCTATTTGACAACAAATCTTGTGTTTTCCTATTGCTTCCTGCAACCTCATAGAATCACCACTGACAGGTAATACCTTAGCACCAATAACTTATCAGACTGACCAACCAAAAGGGAGGTCTAATGGGTTGAGTGTGACTCAGAATTTCTAACATTTGGTGCTGGCTGGGTACAGGGCCCCAGAAATGCGTGGTTCCAAAGGGGCACTATTCCCACTGGGGAAATGGAAATTACCAGATGAGAAGTAGGAAGACCCCCTGCTGAGAAGTGGGCCAGTGGAGCCTGGAGAGACACAGCAGAGGGAAGAGAAGCAGCATATGAACAATTGGAGCTTTCAGCAGGAACGTAGGTTGAGGGCAGAGAACTGGGTTAAAGAATGAGAAGGGGAGGTGATGAGGCAAGGAGGTTGAAAGGAGATTCAGTTCACTAAGAGGAAGCCAGAGTCAGATCTGTATGGAGGGTGTGGCCTGTGAAGTACAGGGGATGACCCATGGGAGGTGGTAGGAGATGCCACCAGGACGAGTCTCTGTGGTTGTGGGTGCTGGTGACGGGGGGCAATCTCCCCAGGATCCCTGACCACTCACTCAGGGTTTCTGGTGGTGAGAAGATCTTCCATGTGTCTCTTCTGCTAGCTCTCAGCAGAACAGTGACTGACACTGGGACAGGCTGGAGGCACTGCTGACATGACCAGCAGAGGGCTTTTTATAGGGATTACAAGGCATGTTCTTCTGAGGTCCAGGATCTATAGACGTGCCTCGGGGGCTATCTGGGAAGCTGAGGAGAGGTTGAAAGACAGGTCTCTGGACCCTCTATTTCTCCTTCTACAGGGGTGTAGTGCATTGGGTGAGAGCATGGGTGCCTGGGTTCAAGTCTCAGCTCCATCGCTAGCAAGCTGCATGACTTTAGTCATGTGATTTAACCCCTCTGTGCAGCAGTTCCTAGTCTATAGAAGAGGGGT
Source organism: Hippopotamus amphibius kiboko (assembly GCF_030028045.1). Taxonomy (NCBI): domain Eukaryota; kingdom Metazoa; phylum Chordata; class Mammalia; order Artiodactyla; family Hippopotamidae; genus Hippopotamus; species Hippopotamus amphibius. The sequence goes on from NC_080187.1 coordinate 61,789,138, forward strand.
GATAAGGACATGTATTGCTCAGGCTTTTGTGCATGTGAAATAATTGATTCATGCAAAACATTTAGAATTATGCTTGGCACATAGCAAGCACCCAACAAATGTTAGCTATAACAATAATGACATTATTATTTTATTATTATTTTCTAGGTGATCCACTGTCTCAGGATGTGTCTTACCTGGATCCTGGCATGGCCAGTACCCCATGCCTTCTCAGAGAAGCTTCCAGAAACCCTCTCCACAAAGTGGCCCTGGGGGAGTGGGACCTTCTGCTTTCATCTCAGAGAGAGGAGAGGCAGGTACAATTCCAATCCCAGGAGGCTTTGGGGGAAGGGAAGGAGGATGGATTTCTTCTTGTTTTTGTTGTTTTAATTTCTGAATGCATTTCTCCAAGGGCCGGGGGAGGCTGCGGAGCACAGGGAATGCTGAGCACCCAGGAGCCTGTGCGGCTCTGATTAGATGGCTCAGGCCCAGCAGTGGCAGCTGTTAATCCTGACTATTAATTAGAAGATATGGGAGAGAATACCAGTCTGCGAGCTCAGTTAAGCCTGAGCAGCAGCGCTCTGCCTTCTCCTGCAGTGTAATCCCCTTTGAGACCAGAGCCAGCGTGAGCCCCAGGAGAAGTGCCAGGAGGGCCGGCACCAGCTGACATCTGCTGTCCACAGCCCAGGTGTCTTTGCTCTCCAAAGCAGCCATCACTCCCACTGGGACAGTGCTTTATAGTTTGCCAAGCACATACAAATGCATTACAGAGGCCGGAGTGTTTATTCCTATTTGGAGACTAAGAGGGGAGCCTGGGAGAGCCTGGGGATTGTAACAACGAGTGTAGGGCCAGGGCTCCTCCCAGGCTTTGACATCCAATGCAGGGCTCTGCCTTGTGTACCATGATGATCTGTACCATCATCTGACCTCACGGGTCATGGTGTTGAACCTGATACCATGGTCCCTGCTGGCAGGAATTGAGCTGGCCATGCCTGGGGAAACCTCTGCCCCTCCCAGTTCCTGGAGGTTCCTGTCCAGGCTCCACAGCCTGGTTGTCAAGATTCCCCAACCTCATGTCCTACTGACAGAATTCCCTTACTGGGATCCATCCCCTCTAGTTTGTAAGGATAACTCCAATTCCTATCTCATTCTTGCTTCACCACTGCCCTGAGAGCAATTTAGACAGTGAGCAAGTCTCTCATTTTGAAAATGGGAAAACTCACAGAGGTGAGATCAAAGTGAACAGGAGGGCTCTAGGACCATGTCTGCTCATTTTTCATCCAAATACACTCCTCTTCATCTCCATTCTTTTCTTCAAGTTGCTCTTTGGTCTGTACTTTCTTCCCTACTTGCCTCTACCTAAAGATATCCTCAGTCCAATTAGGACCCAAGGTGAGTCTTTCCCCAAGTCTTCCCCAGTTGTGTTGGTGTCTATCTAGCTCCTCATCCCTGAGCTGCCTTGTACATCACTGATACCAGCAGTGCCTCCTGCACCAGGAGAGGGTCACCATGAGACCAGCTCCTTGCAGAGGCAACAGACAGAAGGCAGAAAGGAAGTCTGCAGCTCTAGACCAAGGTCCAGTTTCTAACCAGCTGTATAAACTTTGCCAGTCCCCTCCTTTTCTCTGGTCTTTTATTTTTTCATCTATGAAATGAGGGTACACAACTGTTGTGGGGATGAGGGTCAGGGATGTAAGGGGAGAGAGGTATGGGAAGAGCTATGCAGAACTGCTGATTTCTAGGATCTCACCATTTGTAGGGTGCATTGGAACAGCTGGTAGGAGCTGAGATGCATGGAGCTGGGCACTCTTTTCTCCTTTCTCCCTTTCCCATCTACCAGGAAGGGCTCATGGGGCTGCCGAGGGAGAATTTAGCTACCAGGAATGAAGATCAGAATGTAAACATTACATCAGAATGTCCCAGGCTGGAACTCTGGCTCAGCCACTTGTTGGCTGAAATGATGATGATGGTAATCTTGATATATTTTGGAATGTTCATCACATATATTAGATTCCATATCAAGGCTTCATCTGCATAATCTCAACTAAATTTCATCAGAAGCAGGAACTATTCTTATCTCTCTTTTACAAATAAGGAAACAAAGGTTTATAGAAATTAGGTACTCTACCATTCAGCTGGCAAGTGGCGCATCGGGTTTTCAATCCATACTTTGTAATTACCAATGTATATAATCACTGCAAAATTGCACAGTCTAAGACTCAGTTTACTCACTGAAAAACATAAATAAAACTATTAACATGTTCATTAGTACTGCTTGACCTGAGTGTTAGCACTTATGTGGCAGTGGCCTGCTTACTGTGGTACGTGGTCCATCTTAGTCAGTGGGAATGTCCTTCCTTGCTCTGTGAGGTATTTATGGCTTCATTAGGGAGATGGTGCAGATGCCATAAGGCACTTGGCACTTCTGGCCACTTTGGGCTCAACCTCTATCAACCCTCTGCTATCCCATCATATATATGGCTCTAATGAAATAGGAAAACATTTGCAGATGATATAGCACAAGTATCTCCTTTAACAGATGAGAAAACTGAAGTGCAGAAAAGTCTTAAATGACATGAGCTCTTTAACTATAAGGAAAGAATTTGTACAATCTCTTGCCTTCCAGTCCCAAGTTCTTTTGATGATATCACATTAGATATATTAGATAACAGGTTTGACATATTTCTTTTATTGATTTAAGTTAAACTTTTAATTTCAGGATAATCATAGAGTCAAATGCAATAGCAAAAAAAAAAAAAAAGTTTTTTTTTAAATAAAAAGAGGCATCCTGTGGTGGGAGCTCTCCCAGAACAAAGTAACACTAGGACCCAGAGGCCATAACTCAACTAGAAAGGAATGCAGTTGGATCCTGCCATTATCTTTATGTGCCCATTAACTCTGAAGCCCCTCTCACATGGTTCCTGCATAAATATGTTGCTAAGTAACTCCTGCCTAACTCTGTAAGCTAGCAATGGCCCAGAGGCCATAGAAAGGGAAGTGCCCAATCAGGTTATATGCTCCTTTGCTTGTTACCTTATTTGGGAGACAAAAAATTCCAATGTATAGGAATTTAATGAAAGCATATAAGGGGGTGCCCCACTGTGTTTTGGGCTCAGCCTTTGGTTATGAATCTGCTGAGCCTGCACTAGTACAATAAACATTGCTTCCTGCTTATAGCTTCTGTGTCCTGTCTGCCACTGCCAATTCCTGCTGCATTTCTCAGGGGCTCATCCAGGATCAGGAGAAGGTACACAGAGATGGTGTTTTCACCTCCCTTGTCTCCAGGGTATGACCTCTGGGATGCCAGGAGTGGTGACATCACCTGGTGCTGGTGGGCTGGTTGATCTGTAGGGGACTAGCCCTCCCAGCATGTTAGGGTGAGACTTCTGGAAGCACAACAGAACCTGAAGAGGTGCAGGAACCAGTGCAGGTAGCAAAGCCCACGGAATGGTAAGAGCCCGGGTTCATTTTGGTTAATAGGCCCATCCCTAAGTGATAGAAGGGGAGCGTGATCACCTCCCAAGAGTCATCCAAGTAGCCTCTAAGGCCCCCTCGAGGGGAGAGGAGGAGGTGAAAATGTAACTCTAAGGTTAAGCTTTGGGCAGAGGGTTGGAGTTTGTTTGAGTGTGAGTGAATGAGATGGACAACAGGAGAGTTCAGACTCGACCAAGGGCCGAAGCGAGTGTGGAGTCCTGATCCATGATTCCATGGCAATCCTCACATGGCTTAGGGTGGCTCTCTCTGGAGAAGTCCTGGCGGGGGTTTATACCATCCCACCAATGCTAAGAGGTGCCTGAAATATCTCAGAGAGGAGGACAGGTGGAAGAGGATGAAGCGAAATTCCTAAACCTGGTATTCCCCCCAGAACCTTCCTCGTGTGTGTGCCTGTTGTCTGTTAGAACGGGAGGAAATGGGTGGCAAGCAGAGTAAAGCTACCCCTTTAGAGTGTATGGTAAATAATTTTGAGAAGGGATATTCTAATGATTATGGTGTTAAACTGACCCCTGAAAAGCTCCATACATTTTGTGAGGTGGATTGGCCTTCGTTTGGGGTGGGATGGCCCCAGGAGGGGTCACTAGACAAAGAGCTAGTCAGCAAGGTGTTCAGGGTTGTCACAGGGGAGCCAGGCCACCCTGACCAATTGCCTTACACTGACTTATGGCAAGACACAGTCCTTTCTTGGCCACTTTGGCTAAAAGCCTGTCTGGAAGAGAACTGTAAAATCATGATGGTTTGGATCACAGCTTCTTCAAAATGCCAGCCGGAACCAGAAAAGCCCGTTTTGTCTGGGGAGTCAGAAGAGATCTCCCCGCCTCAGGTCCCACTGTATTCCCCTCTGCCACTGGCACATTTCGCAGCCACAGCAGCCGAAACCCTGCCGGTGGCCATTTGCACTCCAGAGGCCTCCCCTCCCCCCAAGTAACCCGAGCCGCATCTGCCTATGGCTACTCCGGAGCCACTGATCTTAACCCCTTAAGCCCTGGCCAAAATATGTCAGGGAAATCCCTCCTCTTTGTAGAAGCCAATGTGACTTACAGATGCCACTGAGGGAGACCCGGGGACCCCTCTATTATGACCAAGATGGACAAATGCAAGGGGGGCAACACACTTTCATATATCAGCCTTTCACCACTACTGATCTTCTAAACTGGAAAAGTCATACCCCCTCATTCACCAAGAAGCCTCAGGCTATGATTGAGTTGATGTAGTCCATCATCCAGATTCAGAAGCCCACTTGGGTGGACTGCTGCCAGCTTCTCCTAACACTGTTTAATACTGAAGAGAGCCACCAAGTTACTCAGGCCACTTTAAAATGGTTGGAAGAGCATGTCCCGGAAGGGACACTGAATACACAGGCCCATGCCCAATGCCACTTCCCTGAGGAAGACCCCCAATGCCACCCTAATGAGGCCTGGGAACTCCAAATGCTCGAACGCTATTAAGAGGCTCTTTTACATGGTATGAAAGACGGAGAGAAGAAGACTATGAACATAAGCAAAACCACAAAGGTGCTCCAGGGACCTGGGGAGAGCCCAAGCCAATTCTATGAGAGACTATGTGAAGCATTCCGCCTCTACACCCCCTTTGACCCAGAAGGAGCTGAGAATCAGCGGATGATCAATGCAGCCTTTGTCAGCCAGGCTCAGGGAGACATTTGGCGCAAATTACAAAAGCTAGAGGGCTTTGCCAGAATGAATGCTAGCCAGTTGCTGGAGGTCACCACCAAGGTATTCGTCAACAGGGACCAAGAAGCTAAACAAAAGGCAGATCAAAAATTGAAGAAAAAGGTGGATCTGCTTGCAGCTGCCTAGATGGAGCAGTCAAGACACTCCCAGGAAGGTGGCACATCAAGTTGGGGCCAAGGCCAAGGTCAGAGAAATTGGCAGGGAGGACCGCCTTGCCCAGAGGGACAATTAGGATGAAACCCTGCCCATTGCCTCCAAGAATGTCACTGGAAGAATGAGTGCCCCTACCAATTGGAGAACTCTTATTCCAGCCCTAGAAAAAAATTAAAAAAAAAAAAGGTCGAGTGGTTCAAGGATGGTACCAACCCGTGCGGTGGATGAATGAGACCCCTGCAAATGATTTTGTGGGTCTAACTGCCATGGGAGGCTATGAGAAAGATTAGGACAGACTGGGCTCCATTCTGCTAGGCCCCCAGGAGCCCATGGTCCGAATGACTGTAGGGGGCCAACCCACTAACTTCATTTTAGATACCAGGGCACAACATTCTGTAGTGACTCAACCTGTGGGCCCCCTCTCACTGAGACAGGCCACCATTGTGGGAGCCACGGGTAGCCAAGTGCATCACCCCTTTTTGCCGCCTCAATGATGTAACCTAGGCAGCCATGAGGTCACTCATGAATTCCTCTACATTCCTGACTGTCCTGTAGCTTTGATGGGATGAGACTTATTGAGAAAGCTACAAGTCCAGATAACTTTCAACTACCCTGGCCAAGCAACTCTGAACCTGGGGAAACTAGGAGCAAAAGTCATGGCCCTTGTGGTTCCCCAAGAAGAAGAATGGCGCCTCTACACTTTCATAGAAAAGCCACAGCAAGGTCCTGAGCCCCTTTTTAAGGTGCCTGGAGTATGGGCTGAGGACAATGCCCCCCGCCCAGGCTGGCCAGGAATATACCCCCAATAATAGTGGAACTGAAACCCAGGGCAGAGACTGCTCGTCAGAAGCAGTATTTCATCCCTTGCAAGGCACAGGTTGGAATCCAGAAGCATTTAGAGAGACATCTAAATTATGGGACCCTCCGACCCTGCCAGTCGGCTTGGAACACACCTCTCCTGCCAGTCCAGAAACTGGGAACAGATGACTACCAGCCAGTTCAGGACCTATGAGCAGTAAACCAAGCCACTGTCACCCTTCACCCAGTCATCTCCAATCCCTATACACTCTTGGGTCTTATCCCCACCAAAGTTGCCTTCTTCACATGTCTGTACCTCAAAGATATCTTCTTCTGTATTCACCTGGCCCCTGTGAGTCAACCAATCTTTGCCTTCCAGTGGAAAAATTTTGAAAATGGTAACAAAGTCCAGCTAACCTGGACTAGACTGCCTCAAGGTTTCAAAAATTCTCCAACCATCTTTGGCATGGTGTTAGCCTCTGATTTGAAAACCTTTCCAGCTGACCAGCTGGGCTGCATGCTACTCCAGTATGTAGGTGACATTGCTAGCCAGACAGACTCGGGAAGACTGTATAGAGGGACGTGACACTTCCTCACTCTTCTATGGGAGGCTGGCTACAAAGTTTCAAGGAAAAAGGCCCAAATCTGTCAAGAAAAAATCGAATACCTTGGCTTTCACCTCTCCCAATGGCAACTGCAACTTGGCCCAGAAAGGAAGCAGACTGCTCTATCCAGGTTCCATTGACCCAGTGCCAAGTTCGGGAGTTCCTTGGAGCCACCAGCTTCTGTAGAAACTGGGTACCCAATTTCTCTATTCTAGCAAAACCCCTGTGTGAGGCTACAAAGGGGGGAGAACAGGAACCACTGTGGTGGGAATGAGCACAACAAAAGGCTTTTGATGAGATCAAGCAGGCCCTCACCAACACACCTGGCTTAGGACTCCTGGACATTTCTAAACCTTCTTCTTGTATGTGCATGAGTGTACTGGCATTGCAGTAGGGGTCCTGACACAAATGTTGGGGTCATGGCACTGCCCAGTGGCATACCTCTCCAAACAGCTGGATTCTGTTGCCCAAGGGTGGCCACCTTGCCTGTGGGCACTCATGGCCACAGTGCTCTGAGGCTGACAAACTTACAATGGGAAAAAACCTAACCATCTGAGTGCCCAACTCAGTGTTAATCTTGATGGAGTATAAGAGACAATATTGGCTGACTAATGCCCGAATGGTTAAATACCAAGGACGCATTCACCTGAAAGTGGTAAGGACTCTAAACCCAGCAATCTTACTACCCATCGGGCCAGGTCAGCCAGACCATGACTGCATCGAGGTCATGGATGAGGTGTTCTCCAGCCGACCAGACCTAACAGACCAGCCTCTCAAGGACCCTATTGTTGAATATTTCACTGATGGCAGCAGTTTCATGAGAGAGGGAGAACGCCTTGCTGGATACTCAGTAGTGACACTAAATTTCACCATTGAGGCAAAACCTCTGCCAAAAGGAAGCTCTGCACAAAAGGCAGAACTCATCACGCTAATTTGGGCCCTCCAGTTGGCAGCGGGAGTATGGGTCAATGTATACACCGATTCTAAATATTCCTTCACCACCCTCCATGTGCACGGGGCTCTATATAAAGAAAAGGGGCTAATTAACTCAGGGGGAAAGGACGTAAAATATATCAAAGAGATCCTTGAACTCTTAGATGCTGTATGGGCCCCTAAAACAGTGGCAGTTATACATTGTTGGGGATATCAAAAGGGAGATACTATGGTCACCCCGGGGAAACCGTAAAGCAGACTGAGAGGCAAAGCTTGCGGCTTCCAAGGGAACACTGCAAACAGTGGTTTGGACCATTGCGCTTTCCCTAATCCCCTGCCAGGATGGGACCCCAATTACTCACAGCATGAAAATACTTGGTTTAAGACTGAAAAGGGGAGCTATCTCCCAGGTAGATGGTGGGAATTTGAAGATGGCTGAATAGTAATTCCTGAGGCCCTAGCCCCAACTTTTGTTAAACAGTTCCACCAGGGAACCCACAGTGGCTGAACAGCCTTGGAAGCCACGTTGAGCAAGCACTCTACGTTCCCTGACTTTCTAGGATAGCCCAAGTGGTATGTGAACAGTGTGAGACATGTGCTCTAAATAATCCAAGCCAGGGACCCAAGACCACCTCTGGGGTACAGAGTATTGGGGGACCCCCATTTGAAAATGTTGTGTTGGACTTCACTGAATTTCCCTGAGTCTGGGTCTATAAGTATCTACTAGTTTTTGTGTGCACATTCTCAGGTTGGGTAGAAGATTTTCCCACCTGCTCAGAGAAGGCACATGAAGTGGCCCGATTTCTTTTGAAAGAAATCATTCCCTGATTCGGAATTCCACTCACCATAGGATCAGATAATGGGCTGGCGTTTGTAACTGAGGTGGTGCAGTTGGTGACAAAGGGGTTATGGATCACCTGGAAGTTGCACACAGCATATCGTCCCCAGAGCTCTGGGAAGGCAAAGCGAATGAACCAAACTTTAAAGTTAAAACTGAGTAAACTGTGCCAAGAGACTCACCTACACTGGGACCACCTGCTGCCAATTACTTTGTTTAAGATTAGATCTAACCCCCCTAGACAGAAAGGATTTTCCCCTTATGAAATTCTTTATGGGCATCCACCTCCCCTTATTAGGGGTATATGGGGAGACTTAAAAAAATTGGGCACTATAACCCTAAGGCAGCAAATGCAGGCTCTAGGCTCAACCCTAGCTGATATATATCATTGGGTTAGGGAACAACTACCTGTAAGCCTAACCACCGACATCCATTCCTTTAAACCCGGAGATGCTGTATGAGTAAAAGAATAGAATGTCCAACCCCTAAATCCCCTCTAGAGATGACCATTCACTGTCATTCTGTCCACTCCCACTGCAGTAAATGTGGCTGAGGTGACTCCTTGGATTCACTACAGCAGAGTGAAGTGGGCCTCTCAAGACTGGGAGTGCATCTCTGATCCACTGACACAGTGTAAACTGACCATCCGGAAGAAGTAAGTTGTGGTGTCTGGGGACCCGGAGGACAACAGCCCTGCTTCAGTCACTCCAGAAACTGACTGATCTACGTACGACAGAAGCTTGAGGAATCAACCGTCGGGCAAAACAAACAAACTGTTCTTGTTTCCTATGAAATTGTCACCCTTTATCCCTAGCTGTTGCTGTAATTCTTACCTTGGTTTTCACTTTAGGGCTAACAGCGACTGCTCCAGCCAACTGGAAATAGAGCCAAAAGATTTTACTAACACCCCTCTTTTCCCTACAGGCAGGGTGTTTTATTACTGTTAGATGTTTCTAATCTGGACCCCTCTAGTAGACTTAGACTCCCTATCTTGAGACCCATGCATCCACATAACCCGGTGGGGTCAGGGAGTTACTTGGACCTTGCTTTACCACACCCACTTCTCATGCCAGAGACAAGTACATGAGACTTGCACCCACAATAAGACCACTTACTCCATCTGCCGGAATGGAGACCAATATACATGTTTTGACCCACAGTCTTTCCCTTTATGAGAAATGGCTAGAAGTTCAGCACTCTCCGGAAAGAGGGCATTTAATTAATCGGACCCAGATTACTAATCCCCACCTGCCAGTGTTGGTACTTTTAATGTATGTGAGGCCACTGGTGGTATCTCGTTGACCTATAGTGAACCATATGGGGGTCTCCATTGGGAACAAAAGTATGACCTACTGATAAATCTATGTGTGAAGGGTCCATAGGCTTTATGTCATGTGCTGCTGAGGACTATTTCTATTGTCCTTATTGGAGTGGTGTTTTATGGGCCACTTGGAAAGGAAAGGCTGGGACCCGGAAGACTTATTTGGAGGATGGTTTTCAACCTTTGGGGGCTTCAAGACCCTCATAATTAGTGTGCTTTTAATCTTAGGAACTTGCCTAATCTTGCCCTGCCTGGCTCCCCTGGTTATAAGACTTGTCTCAAGTTTCATTGAGGCCATGGTTAAAAGAAAAACGGCCACACACACAGTGATGCTATAGAAATATAAACCCCTGAGCCAAAATGATGCTCTTGGACCCTAGAAGGAAGAGTCCAGGCATCAAAGTGGGGAATGTGCTGGGAGCTCCCCCAGAACAAAGTAACACTAGGGCCCAGAGGCCATAACTCAACTAGAAAGGAATGCAGTTGGATCCTGCCATTATCTTTATGTGCCCATTAGCTCTGAAGTCCCTCTCTCATGGTTCCTGCATAAATCTGTTGCTATGTAACTCCTACCCAACTCTGTAACTTAGCAATGGCCCAGAGGCCATAGAAGGGGAAGTACCCAGTCAGGTTATATGCTCCTTTTCTTGTTACCTTATTTGGGAGACAAAAAATTCCAATGTATAGGAGTTTAATGAAAGTATATAAGGGGGTGCCCCACTGTGTTTGGGGCTCAGCCTTTGGATATGAATCTACTGAGCCTGTGCCTCTATGGTTTTGACTGTCTAAATGCCTTATATAAGTGGAATCATACAGTATTTTTTGTGTGTGACTTGTGCATTTCACTTAACATAATGTCCTCAAGATTTAACTGTGTTGTAACATATGTCAAAATTTCCTTCCTTTGTAAGCCTGAGTAATATTCCATTTTATGTACTTACCATATTTTTTTATCCATTTACCTGTGAATGGACACTTGTGTTGTTTCCACATTTTAGCTATTGTAAATAATGCTCCTATGAACATGGGTGTACAAATATCTCCTTGAGATGCTGCTTTCCATTATTTTCAGAATATTCCCAGCTATGGAATTGCTGGGTCATATAGCAATTCTATTTTTAGTTTTTTGAGGAATTGCCATGCTGTTGTTTATTTTTTTTCCAGAAGCAGTACCATTTTATATTCCTACCAGCAGTGCACAAGGGTTCCAATTTCTCCACGTACTTTCCAACACTTATTTTGTTTCTTTTTTTTTTTTTTTGTAATTATAGTCATCCTGATAGGTGTGAGACAGTATCTTATTGTAATTTTTGATTTGCATTTCCCTAATGATTAATAATGTTGAGTATCTCTTCATGTGCCTATTGGCCATTTGTATATTTTCTTTGGAGAAATGTCTATTCAAGTTCTTTGCTCAGTTTTGAATTAGTTATTTGGGGTTTTTGTTGTTGTCATTGTTGAGTTTTAAGAGTTCTCTGTATATTCTAGATACTAATACTTTATCAGATGTATGATTTGCAAATATTTTCTCCCATTCTGTGGATTGCCTTTTTACCCTTTTAATAGTGTCTTCTGATGCACAAAATTTTTAAATTTTCATGAAGTCCAATTTGTCTATTTTTCTTTTTTCTTTTCTTTTTCTTATTCTTTTTCTTATTATTTTTATGCCTCTAAGATTATACTCAAGAAATTATTAACAAGTCCAATGTTATGAAGTTTTGAATTTTATTCCAAGAGTTTTATAGTTTTAAGTTTTATATTTAGGTCTGGATCCTATTGAGTTAATTTTTGTATAAGGGTTGAGCTTCATTCTTTTGCATGTGGATTTGTTGAAAATTAGCACCATTTGTTGAAAACTATCATTTCCCCATTGAATGGGCTTGGCACCCTTATTGAAAATCATGGACCATATACATGATGGTTTATTTCTGCACTCTCTATTCTATCCTGTAAGTTAGTATGTCTATCTTTATGCCAGTTCCACACCGTTTTGATTACTTTAGCTTTCTAGTAAGTTTTGAAATCAAAAAGTTTGTGTCCTCCAGCTTTTTTCTTCTTTTTTGGGATAGTTTTAATAATTCAGGTCCTCTGAGATTCCATATGAATTTTAAGGTGAGGTTTTCATATTTCTGTTAAAATGTATTTTTGGGATTTTGATAAGGATTGGATTAAATCTGTAGATAACTTTGGGTAGTGTTGACATATTTGACATAACTTATCTCTTTACTCTCTTAGCAGGGTCTATTACAGAGGAAATATTTTTCATTTTGATAAAATCCAGTTTACTAATTTTTCCTTTTATGCATTGTGCATTTGGTGTCAAGCCTAGGAACTTTTGCCCAGACTTAGATCTCACAGATTTTCAATTTTTATTTCTAAAAGTTTTTAAATTTTGTTTCATATTTTAACATATGATATATTTTAAATTATTTTTTTGTGTAAGAGTTGAAACTTTGTTCAGAGTTCTTTTTTTTTTTTTTTTTTGCCTGTTTCCAATTGCTCCAGCAATGTTTGTTGAAAAGATGATCATTCCTCCATTGAATTTCTTTTGTGCCTTTGTTAAAGATCAGTTGGTTGTATTTATGTAGGTCTATTTCCACATTCTGTATTCTGTTTCATTTATTTACATGTCTCTATCCAAACACACAGTCTTGATTTACTATAGCTATATAATTGTCTTCAAACTGAGTTGACTGATTCCTCTCAATGTATTATTATTTATCAAATTGTTTTAGCTAATGTAGCTCTTTTGCCTTTCTGTATACATTTTAGCATAATCTTACCTATAACTATAAAAAATCTTCCTAGGGTTTTAATAGGAATTGTATTAAACCTGTATATCAATTCAGGGTAAATTTTTTTTTTTTTTTTTTGATATGGAGTCTTCCAATCCATAAACACTATGTCTCCCTATTTAGGAATTTAAAAAAGGTATTTCATTAGCATTTTCTGGTTTTCTGCATACAAGTCCTACACATATTTTTTCTGGGTTTACACTTATTTCATGTTTTTTGAGTGACTTTATATTGTATTTTAAATTTTGGAATTCATGTGTTTAATGCTAGTATATAGAAACAATTAATTTTTGTATGTTTATCTTGCATCCTGAAACTTTTTTGAAGTCACCTATTAGTTCTGTGAGGCTTTTTTTTTTTTTTTTTTGTAGTTTTTTTGTTTGTTTGTTTTATTTGTTATTTGGGGGACTTACTGTGTAGACAATCATGTCATATGCAACTAGGGCCAGTTTTACTTCTTCTCTTCTGATTCTGTATGTCTTTTTTTCCCTTTTCTTGCCTTATTACATGGCAAGAATATCCAGTGTTATGTGCTTATTACACATCTAATAAGAATGATGTGTAAACGTCCTTGCTTTGTTCCCAATCTTAGTGAGACAACATTCAGTCTTTCACCATTAAATATAAAATCACTTCTAGGTGTTTATAGATATTGTCAATGAACTTTGAGAAAGTTTCCTTCTATTCCTATTTCCTGGGAGATTTTATTGTAAATGGGTGTTTAATTTTGTCAAATGCTTGTCCTACAAATGCTTGTCTATCTATTTACTTGATTTTTCTTCTTGAGATGGTTAATAAGTTAATTTTTGAATATTGAACCAGTCTTGCATCCCTGGAATAAACCTTACTTGGCCATGGTGTATAATTGTTTATTATGTATTCCTGAATTATGTATGTTAATATTTTATTAAGGATTTTGGAATGTTATTAAGGATATTGATCTGTAGTTTTCTTCCTTCCTTCTCTCATTCTATTCTTTTTTTTCTTCCTTCCTTCCTTCCTTCCTTCCTTCCTTTCTTTCTTTCTTTCTTTCTTTCTTTCTTTCTTTCTTTCTTTCTTTCTTTCTTTTTCTTCTTTCTTTCTGTCTTTCATATTGTATTTGGTTTTGATATCAATGTGATAGCTTAATCAAATGAAGCAAGAAGGCTTCCTTCCTCTTCTTTATTTTTGGACTAAATTGATGTTGACTCTTTCTTCAAACTCTTGGTAGAAATCTCCAGTAAAATCATGTGGGTCTGGAGATTTCTTTTTCAGGAGGTTTTAAATTATGATCTCAATCTCCTTAATAGTTATAGACTATTCAGATTTCCTATTTCATTTTATATGCTAGTCTGTGTTTCTTGAGCAAATCAGCCCATTTCATTGGAAGTATGATATTGATGAGTGCAAAGTTGTTCATAGAATTGTCTTTTTATTACTATGTATGTGTGTGTCTACAGGGAATGTAATGATATTCCCATATTTAATTCCTGATATTAGTACTTTGAATATTCTCTCTCTCTTTTTCTTTTGTTACTTTGTCAGTCTTACTAGAGACTTGTCAATTTACTAATTTCAAAGAATCAGCTCTTTGTTCATTGATTTTCTTTATTTTTTTTCTGTTTTTAATTTCATTGATTCCTAATCTTTGTTATTTTCTTCCTTCTGCTTGCTTTGGGTTTATTTTGCTTTCCTTTTTCTACATTCTTAAGATGGGAGCTTAGATTATTGATTTGAGACTTTTCCTTTTTTCTAATGTATATATTTAATGCTATAAAATTTCCTCTCAGCACTGCTTTAGCTGTGACACACAAATTTTGATATATTGTATTTTGATTTTCATTCAGTTCATTGTATTTTTAAATTTTTTTTGACATTTCCTCTTTGACCCATTGTTATTTGGAAGTGTATTATTTATTTTCCAAGTATTTGGAGGTATTTTGGACAACTTTTTGTTATTTATTTCTAGTTTGGTTACAATATGGTAGGAGAACACACTCTCTATGATTCAAATTCTTTTAAATTTGAAGTTTGATTTATGGTCCAGGATTTGATCTATATTGATATATGTATCACAGGAACTTAAAAAGAATGTGTGTTCCACTGTTGTTGGGGGGAAGTGTTTTATATTACTATCAATTAGATCTTGTTGGTTGATGGTATTATTCAGCTCTTTTTCATCCTTGCTGATTTTCTACCTAGTTTTTCTATCAGTAGTTGAAAGAGAAGTATTGAAATCTCAAACTATAATTGTGCGTTTGCCTGTTTTTCCTTCAGTTCTATCAGTTTTTGCTTCACATATCTTGCAGCTCTGTTCTTGGCAAGTGTATATGTAGGACTGGTGTGTCTTTGATATGGTTTGCATGTTTCTGTTCCCCCAAATTCTCATGTAGGAATTCTGAAGCCCAATGTGGTGGTATTAAAAAGTGAGACCTTAGGGAGGTGATTAGGTTGCAAGAGTCAATCCCTCATGAAAGGGATTAATGCTTTTATGAAAGAGACTCCACAGAGCTACCTAGCCACTTTCACTATGTCAGGATACAGTGAGAATTCTTCAACCCCAAAGATGGCCCTCACCTGACCTGCTGGCACCCTGATCTCAGACTTCAGCCTCCAGAACTGTGAGAAATAAATTTCTGTTTGTTATAGCAACCTGAATGGACTAAACAGTCTTTTTGGAGGATTGATACTTTTGTCATTATATAATGTCCCTCTCTGTCTCTGGTAATTGTCTTTGCTCTGAATCCTACTTTATTGGATATTAATATAACTACCCTGCCCTCTTTTGATTAATGATTGCATGATATATCTTCTCCCATCCTTTTATATCCTATGTACCTAGGTAGTTACATTTGAGGTGAGTTTTCATAGACAGTGTATAGCTGGGCTATATTTCTAATACACTTTGCCAATCTCTGTCTTTTAATTGGTATATTCAGGCCATTTACATCCAATACAGTTATTGATATGCTGGAGCTTAAGCCTGCAGTTTTATCATTTGCTTTCTTTGTTTGCATTTCTGTTTTGTTCTTTCTGGCTTCTTGTTAGTTGAACATTTTTAGAATTCCATTGTGATTTTTCTATGATGTTTTAAAAGTATCTCTTTGCATAGGCTTTTTAGTGGTTGTCCCAGGTATTAGGTTATGTAGACATAACATCAGAGCCTACTGGCATGGCCATTTTACAAGTTCAAATAAAGAAACCTTACCTCTCTTTACACCCTTGTACCTCCTTTTAAATAATATGGTTATTTTAAGTATTTCCTCTACATGCATGTAGAACAACATCAAACAGTACTATATTTTTTATTTAACTATCAGTTTAGGAAGAGTTTAGAAAACTCAAGGGGAGAAGGAAAGCCTATTGAATTTACCCATATTTTTGCTTACCATATCCTTTTTTCCGATATTCTAAGCTTCCTTGTTTCATTGTTTCCTTTCTGTTTAGAGAATTTTCCTTAGCTATTATTTTAAGATAGGACTGCTGGCACCAAATTCTCTTAGTTTTACTTCATCTGAGACTGTCTTGATTTCTCTTAATTCCCAAAGAATATTTTTGCTAGATGTGGGATTCTAGGTTAACAGTTTTGGTTTTTTCCCGGCACTTGAAAATGTGCCACTTTCTTTTGGCTTCTTCCTCATGAGAAATCTGATGTCCTTTACATAGTTTCTCCTCTCCGGATAAAGGACTGCTACTCTTACACTGATTTCAAGATTTGTCTTTTGTTTGAAGAAGTTCAACTATGATGTATTGTAACATGGGTTTTTAGAGGGGCTTCTTTTCTTTAGGGATTACTTGGCTTCTTAAATTTGTAGGTTTGTGTCTAATGCTAAATATGGGACATGTTCAGCCACTATCATTTGAGCACTTTTTTAGTCCTGCCTTTTTTCTTTTCTCCTTCCAGAATTTCAATGACATAAATGTTAGATTCTTGCTACAGTCCCACAAGTCCTTTAGTATCTGTTCTATCTTTTTTTTTTCCAATATATATTTTTTCTCTCTGTTGCTTAGATTGGGTAATTTCTATCATTCTATCTTTCAATTCATGGATTCTTTCCTCTGCCCCATCCATTCCTCTTTTTAGCCCATTCACTGAGTTTATTTCAATGATTATGATTTTTAGTTCTAAAATTTCAATTTGATTTTTCTTTATAGCTTTTTGCTGAGAGTTTCTGTTTTTCATTTGTTTCAAGCACACTCATAATTGCTAACTGAAGAATTTTTAAGTGACTGCTTTAGCATTTTTGTCAGATAATTCTACCATCTCTGTAATATTTGGTGTTGGCAAATTGTTTTTTGTTTTCATTCAGTTTGAGATCTTCCTAGTTCTTGGTATGGCAAGTGATTTCTACTGAAATCTGGATACCTGGGGTATGATGTTATAAGACACTGGATTTAATTTAAACCTTCTGCTTTAGCTAGCTTGCTCTAACACCACCCAGACAAAGAGGAATATGCCACCTTATTACTGCAAGATGGAAGTAGAAGTCCAATCTCCCCTGTTGACACCCAAGGAGGACCCTCCTTGTTCCAACTGAGTGGGAGTGGGAGCTCCCCTCCCTGCTAGGTCTCTACTTCCTGGTTGGGAGGGGTTGGAATACCTCATTACTGCTCTGCCTATAGTCTACACTGATACTAAGTGTGGGAAGTGGAGTGGAGCATATTACCTCTTGGCAGATAATGCTGAGATGGAGTCCCATCTCTCTCCTTGGCCTTTTCTGACACTACCCCAGCAGAGGAGCTAGGGCACCTCAATATATCTTAACAAAGTTAGAAGTTTAGGCTCCCAACTCTGTTTTTCCTGGCATGGATGGGGTTGGGGTCACAGTTTCTTTTCTTGTAATGTTTGGCTGGAGTAGAGCAGCTATTGTCTAAAATTTTCTGATCTTCCTAGGTTAGTCCTCTCCTGGTTGTTTACCTAAAAAGAATGGGTTTTTGTTTGAGGTTTTTGTTTAATGGTCCACAGACGGTGTATTGGAGTGTGAGCTGCCTGTAACCTCCTTGTGAAATTAAATATAAAATTTTGTAGTTCATGCATATATGCATTTATCTATACAGGGAAACAATTTCCGATGGATTCTCAAAGGGTTCATGAGAAATGTGTGCACCCTCATATTTAAGACTCTGTTCTAGGAAGTGTAAATGTTAGCTTTTGTTCAGAACATCATCAAAATGTTTCATATTCAAACTGCTTTGCCTTTCCTGTACTGTGCTTTGGCATTATGCCATTGAGAAGATCAGATTAATAGTCCAGCAAATGTCATTTTGGGGATATTGCTGAGAATGTTTCCCTCTATATCACGATGTCTTCTTCACGAAGACCCATGGGAGATATTCCTCTTGGGTCTCATCATCAGGAAAACCTGTTCTGCTTTTTTGCTTACAACTGGCATTCTTTTATTATTTATTTGTTTATTTGTTTTTATTTATTTATTTATTTTTGCCATTAAGGACAGTTTGCTTCTTATAGCTGTGTTTTATCCTGTCTTTATTTTTGCTGTTGGGAAACCCAGTCAGGCTTTGGAGCTGTCTATTACAACAGATCTTATGGTTTGCACCTGTTGGTCTGTATACTTACTTTTCCTTTTCCTTTCATATTTTCCTTTCATAGTCTCCTTAACCCAATAATTCCCTTGACTATTTATTTCATTCTTTTATATTGTCAGCATTTTATAAGCAGCCTCAAATACTTATGGTAAGAGGTAAGGATAGATTTATAGATGGATAGACAGGTAGGAAGACAGATAGACTTTTCCTCCAACAGTGCTAGGGTCCACCCTGCTTAAGTGCCATGGCTTCAGCACATTGATTAGGCTGCTCGTGCTCAGACATCACTCTCCAATTGCCTTTTCACTGCTGCGTATAAATGCCAAGGAAGGATGCTCATCTCTAGGCTGAAGTCTTACCCTACCCAACAAATCCCAAGTGGGCTGGTGTGAGCTTAGTGTGGGAAGTGGGAGCTTCCTTAATGGGATAGGGTGAGTGATAACTCCTGGAGTTCCCTTCCCATCTCTCCCCATCAGCACTACCTGCTTGCAGATCACTACTTTATCATAGTAGCTGGAGACCCTCCTTTGAAAGTGGGTCCTAAATACAGAAATGGAAGGGAGTAAGCCTTCCTGGTCCTATGTTCCCTCTACCCTAGTGCTCTCTCAAGGAACCATTTTCTGATTCCTTCACTCTTCTCCCTTTCCCCCTGTCAGCCCATAGATGTTGCAGGGAGAGAGCTCCAAGGGGACACGGCTTCTTGCATTGTGGCATGAGATGAGGTGGTTCTCACATCTGGACTTCTTGGTTGCCCAAGAAAACCACGGAGATCTTGACAACTTGCACATGCTCTTTCTAAAATCTAGACTTCGTGTCTTACCTTATGGTAAGAGAATAAAATATTAACTTCCACACAGGTGAGGATTATACTAGATAATGAAAGTTAAATTGTTGTGTAACCTACAAAGTGATATATAGATGCTGGTTGAGGTTCTTCTTCTTATTATTATAACCCACAAATGCACCTGTTGCTTTCCCACCTTAGAGTCTTGGCTCATACTCTTCCTCTGGGATACCTCACTCTCCTGGTCACTTCAGTCTACCCCTGCCTGCCCTCAATATTCTCTCCCCCAACCTGTCAGTGGGGTGTTTACCTCTCTTCTATTTTGTTTTTGTTTTGTAAGACTTTCAAGAACTTAACTACTGGTTCTCAAACCATAGTGCACATAAGAATCACCAGAGGAATCTGTAAAAATACAGGTTCCTAAATTTCACCCCATTGTTACTGGCACTGCAGGTAATGAAGATGCAAGTGGTCCAACAGCTAAGCCCCTTACTGAAAGAGGGCAAGATGTCATGGAAACAAAACATAGATTTGTGTATTAGTCATCCAGGGCTGCCATAACAAAGTACCACAGACTGGGTGACTTCAACAGCAGAAATTTATTTCTCACAGCTCTGGAGGCTGGAAGCCCAAGATCAAAGTGTCAGCAGGTTTGGTTTCTTCTGAGGGCTGTGAGGAAAGAATCTGTGCTGAGCCTCTCTCCTTGGTTTGTAGATGGCCTTCTTCTCCCTGTGTCTTCACATCATCTTCCCTCTGTGTGTATGTTTGCATCCAGATTTCACCCTTTTCATAAGGACACCAATCTTATTGGATTAAGGTCCACTCTAATGACTTCATTTTTACTTAATTACCTCTTTAAAACCCCTATGTCCAACATACACTACCAAATGTAAAATAGATAACTAGTGGGAAGCTGCTGCATAACACAGGGAGATCAACTCGATGATTGGTGATGACCTAGAGGGGTGGGATAGGGAGGGTGGGATGGAGACTCAAGAGGGAGGGGATATGGGGACATATGTATAAATACAACTGATTCACTTTGTTGTACAGCAGAAACTGGCACAACAGTGTAAAGCAATAATACTCCAATAAAAAAAATCACAAAAAATAAACAAAAACTACTTAAATATAAAAATAAATAAATAAAAATAAAAATAAACCCCCTATGTCCAAGTTGTCGGGGGTTAGGACTTCAACATATGAATTTGGCAGATGGGGGTGGCAGGGGGGCATATTTCAGCCCATAGTATTAGACACCTGAGACAAGGCTTCTGACAAAACTTGGAAACAAAGTGATAGGGCTTTTGTATCCATTAGAATTGAGTTTAGCTGAAAGTAACAGAAAATCAACAGCAGTAGCTTAACAAAATAGAGACTATTTTTCACCTAGAAAGAAATCTACGATGGCACTCTAGTCCTGGTTCAGTAGCTCCACAATGCCATGTAAGAGCCTGGCTTCTTGTATCCTTCTGCCCTGCCATCCCTCTCATGTGGCTTTCTTCAAATGCCACATCATGAATGCTGCATCCTTAGGCATCTCTTGCCTGTCCTGGTCAGGAAGAAGGGGTAAGAGTGAGGGCAAATGTATTTGTCAGCTTATTACCAAGTTCAAGCTTATACTCCTCATTTCACAACAGGCCAATAAATTGAGATACAAGTTATTGGGGCAAAGAATAGTGACTCTATTTGGAAAGCCAGCAGACCAAGAAGATGATGGACTAGTGTCCCAAAGAACCATCTTATCTGAGTTAGAATTCTAAATTATACTGAAAGGGGAGGAGGTGTGGCTGGTTGTTGCAAACTTCTTGGTTTAGGAATCATTTCTTCCTACAGCTGTCCAGGTAAGTCTGGTCACAATGTTCCAATAAACCTCAAACAAGACAATTGTTATTTTCTGTTCTGCAACTTTTTATCTCTACATGGCTTGAAAAGTGTTATATCAAGGTCAGAGCCTTGAGAATGGGCTATCCTATATATTTCAGGCTACAGACAACATTCTTTTACAAAGATGCAGAGCCAGCATGCTGAGAACAGGAAGCAGAGCACAAGGGTTAGAGCTAAAGGAAGAGATTCAATAAAGAGCCAGGTTTTTTTCTTTTCTGTTACAAGCTGAGCCAGTTTTGTATCTATGTGTATGTACATATTTGTGTTTATGTACATATATAATACAATAGCCTTCCTGGAAACACAGCTAACACATGTTAACTTCCACCTTGTTGGCTAAAACTCATTCATATATCTGTGACAGGTAGGTGAAAAGAAACATAGCACAGGGAACTCTGCTCAATATTCTGTAATAACCTGAATGGGAAAATAATTTGAAAAAGAATAGATACATGTATAACTAAATCATTTCTCTGTACACAGGAAACTAACACAACATTGTTAATCAACTATACTCCAATATAAAATTAAAAAAAAGAAGAAGAAACATGTCAAGGGAATCAATAAGGGAAGGAGATACAGGAAATAACACAGACAAGGTCAAGTGTTAGAAATCAGAAAACAGAAACAAACAAACAAGCCAAACTAGGAGATGGGAGAAAAAGGATGAGGCCCCAGACAAGAAAAGTAGGCAATCAAGAGCAAGATTGGAGGCTGGTGTTGTCAGACAGCCTTTCTGGAGATTCTAGCCCAGGACCAGGACTCCTCTTAGTATGAGTCTAGATTCACGTTCTGGGGTAGAAGGTATTAGCCATCCTTGGCCAGGATATAGTTGCCAATACCATTTCCACCTACTTCATGAATTTTCCTAAGGCTTACCCTAACCTGGGCCTCCAGATGGATGCCTCACCTGCTGGGTGGAAGACACACCTGTAACACTGAGATTTCCCCAGGATAAGTCTCTGGAATTGCTGCTCCTGATGAAATAGTGCCAGACAGGAAGTGGCAGGGATGCCCATTCACAGCACAGATTCCTTCCCACAGTTCTCCAGGCTGAGACAAGTGAGAAATTATGCCTTGGCATGTTTCTTTCTCAAAATATCCTATGACGACTCTGTGTGGCGCAAAGCCTCCTCTTCAGGAGTCATGGAAGCTGCTGCTGATGTCTGCCATGATGTTTGGGTGGGAACAGAATGAGAGCACAGCAAGTAGGTGACTCAGCCTAGAGATACCTCACTGCAACATTCCCCAAAACTGAGAATACCTGTCCTTCTAGGAGATCACCTCTCTTTGGCCTTCAGGTTCAGAATCTCAACCACTCAGAGGAAGCCTGTCTTTTGGGGTCTAAACATGCACCCTTTAGTTCATCCACCAACTCCTTGAAAGATACAAAAGAAAGGTGAGAAGATACGGGTCAGCATGCTGATCCCTCACAAGGGCTCTGAGTCTGGTGAAATGTGAACCTGCCCTGGACTCTAACCATCTTTCTAGCACAAGAGCCTTATCGACCAACTGGGCCCTGTATGAGAGGTTCAAAGGCAGTATATGGTCTTTTTGGAAATGCTTATTATGCATGTCAATTGTATGAGCAAAAAGAGATGCCAGGTAGTGGACAGAGCCAGAGCACCTCAGCCCACCTGTGAAAGGCTTCACACCATTTACTTCTTGTAGATGGTTACACCATTTACTGGGTTGATTGAGACACTGCCTTCAAGATTTAGGACACTGCCCTTCTTTTCCCTGCTGGATTTCAGCCCCTCATCCTTTGGGGGTGGGGGGACAATGCCTAGCAGGAGTAGGGGGTGGAGGGATGCACAGTGGGTTAAGACAAGCTAAGAGGTTGGACAGTCTATATAACCCAGGAATGATCCTGGTTATATGTACATAGGATTCTCCAATAAGAGGTGATGGGTACCAAACAAATGGCATCACCAAGACACTTGGGAGTGAAGCCCAGAAGTTTTTACCTCTGGAGGGTTCCTCTATGGACAGTAAGATCCCAGCCCTTAAGCTGATGCCCAGCATTGAGCTTCAGGACTTAGGGAAGTGGGAGTTGCCAGAGCAGGCTGTGAGCATCAGCGAAGGGGAGGCCCAGCTCCTGGATTTGGAAGGGTGTCTGACACTGAGCACCCCGAGATGGGGAGACACATCAGAGAAAAAGGGCCTGCTTCATGTCAGGGTTTTCCTAAAAACCTCCAAGACTGAGATGTGAGTCAGGGGTCTCAAATTCCAATGCCTCCAGGGTCAAGGCAAGTATCAAAAATGAGTAAGACAAGCCAGGTTTAAGAAAAATCTGTAAGAGCACTCCCTGTGGAAAATAAGCAGAAACATAGTTTTACCTGCTCTAAGAAATATGTTCTTCCCCTTTATTGAAATATTAGGTCTCCAGGTCTATTTTTATTTTCCTACTTTTAATAGATTTTGTAGTAGAGAGATATATTTCTCTCCCACAAGAAAAACAAGAGCATATGTGTGATTTTAAAAAATGGCAAATCATGTTGGGCCTCCAGCTAGAAGTTGTGAGGATTGTGGAAAACTGCAGACTGTGCCCCTGACCTACTTAAAGAGAGCTACTTCCCAAAACCCCTAAATTGCTATCAGGTTGAATGTCAGCTCAGCGCTGTCAGACCTTCAGATTTTTTGAAGGAAGTCAGAAATCTGGATTTTGTTTTATGACATCTCCAAATAGTGAAAAGTTGGATATATATATATATATATATATATATATATATATATATATATATCCCAAAAAAAACAGATCAGGAGGCTGTCAGTCTGTGACTCCTGTTACTGGTGGAGGCAGTGATATCAGCTTTGAGGCACTGAGAAATAGTCAGGGTGAGAGCTAACACTGATTCCTGATTTTCCCTAAGATAATAGAGTACATAAAATATCTAGATCCTCTGGTATCCATCACTTAATGCATTCAAAAGGCATAGCTTTCTGCAGGTGCCCCTCAAGCACTCCACTTCACTAGGCTGTCTAGACAGGTGACAACAGAGATCAGCTGCCTGGAGTCCACGAGAATTTCCTAAGTGTGTGTAAGACTTGGGTGGGAGAAGGTAAAACATTTTGACATTAGGCTGAGCTTCTCTATTTTCTAATATACTCTGCATGCTATTCCCCCTAGGAGTCAATGCTCATGAATTCATTAAGTCCCAGAGACTGTGATATTTGCCGGAATACAAAAAAACAATCGGCTCCAACCAGAACATAAATTGCAACATAGAAAAATTTTTGTAATTTAATTTTCCAGTGAATATAAAGAGGATCTATGTGACTATAGCTTCAATGCACTAATAATCAAATGTAAATGAGATAGAAACATATGCATACTCAGGAGGTGGGTGGGTGGGAGACAGCTTTCTGGCTGGAAGAAAGGACACCCCTTTCCAATCTGTATCTATGGCAAAGCCAATAAAAGCAAAGTGAACTAAGTGCCTTGGCTATTAATTACTAATGTAATATTAAAGTGCAGATTTCCCATAGCTGAGATTCAACTTGGTTAATTTAATAGTGAAAGACTGTGTGTGTGTGTGCGCCTGTGTGCATGCACATGCTCTTGTGCTTGTATACTGTGATTTGTGAAGGTATCCAGCTCCCTGTGCAGACAGTTGAGCAAACTATCCTCTACTGGCTCAGCCTGTGTCTGTATGGGCCACCAACTTGCTCATTTGTATCGAAGACTCATTAGATCAGTCAAACAACTCAGGACGTTTTCCCCTGAGCAATTGGACTGAGTTGGTAAATCAAATCTGTATTTTGACTCAATGTAAGATTAGCCATCCCCTCTCTTAAGGACTGTCTCTGAATTTGCCCCCAGGAGGATGTGATACTCTGGTCCTTTGAGGAACTACTTGGTGTTCCATGGGCCTGGCAGGTTGTGCTGAGGAGCAGATGCCCAAGACACTGCCCTCCAACCTGCCCTCCTCGGACAGCACTGCATCTCAGGCACAGCTTCTGGTGGTGATGGGGGCAGGAAGATCCATGTCATAGGAACACAAGGCAGGCAGAGGCCTTGAGGGCAACACTCTCATTTTATGAGGCAAAAACCGAGGTCCAGAAAAAAAACGCTTGTCCAGCATCATCTACTCAACCCCAGGGCTTCTGATTTCCAGTGCGCACTGTTTCCCATGCTGTCTCTCATTAAAGATTCTATCCCTACCACACTCCACCTTTGCTCCCTAGTGGCAGGTCCTGTTCAGGTTGAAATATTTGGGCTTTCGGCCCTTTTTGGTCTCCCCTAGTCTTGGGAGAACCTAAACTTCTAAATTTTATTAACAACAGTTATCCATGAGACTTGCCTTTCCAGCCGCTAGAGTCAGAAGGCACAGCCATCTGAAAAGTGTGAAGGGCAGGCTCCATCCCAACACGGGACCCATTGAGGCAACAGGGGGAACACTCCCAGAGTCTTTTAGAGGAGACTGAGCTGGCTGGCTCTCGCTGGAGAAAGGAACTGTATTCTACACCTCTATCTAATGATGCCTTCTGTACCCCCTGACAGCTCTGCCACCCAACCCATAGCCACCTCAGCTCCCTTTCCATCCGGAAGAGCTGAGTGCTTTCTACTTTGCAGAGAAACCCACTCAACACATCAGGAACTTAGCAAGATTATATATATAGTATACATATAAAGCATATGTACGTATAATATACATTTCCAATGGGAAGTTAATCTTCCTGACCATATCAGAATCCTGAAATACACATACATATATATGTGTGTACATATATATGGAGATATATATAACATATACACACACACACACACACACACACATATATAAATAGAAAGGGGAAGAGAGAGAGAGAGAGAGAGGAGAGAGAGAGAGGTTACTAGCATCAGACCTGGTTTGAGTCCTAGCTCCAGTACTGACTAGCTGGCATGACCTCAAGCAAGTTACTTAGTACCTCTGTGTCTCAGTTTTCTTATACACAGAATTGGAAATAATAATAATCTTGGTTGCTATGAGGATTAAATGAGCTAATGCACACACAATACTTGAAAGAGTGCCTGGCACATTGTAAGCACTCTGTAAATATTCCTTACTAATACTATTAGTGTATTGTTCCTTCCCAGAGGCATCTGCATTTTAAAAGTGACCTGGCTGTGAGAGGACAACACATCATCCAAAGAGGATATTTAACCTGATCACGACCTCTTGGAGATCAGGCACCATCAAGAGGTATTTATTTTTAAGACAGACCTATTGGAGCACCGCAAGGTCCTCCCACACTGGGTCCTGTCCACTTCAGCCAGGCATAAAGCCGGCCAAGGCCAAGGCAGCAGATGTCTGGAATGGACCAGCTTTGACCAAATGTGTGAACCACAAAGGGGCCCAAGAGAGAGAAGCCACAGCAACAGAGAGCTTGGCTGGGAGTTGGGACGAAGCTAGAAGCAGCCAAGGTCTTTATGCTCCTGGAGCTTCCTCTTCCTCCCCAGACTTTTCCCAGCCCTAAGCATTTCTGTTTTTCAGCTTTGGCTCTTGCCTGACTTTTGAAGGATGAGCTATTAACGATACTAAATTAATAACGGTTATAGAGTATATTTGAGAAGATCATAAAAAAATCAGTAATGTCATCATGTCAAGCAAAGTTTCTGATAGTTTTTTTAAATTATGCATGTCTTTTATTTTTTCCCTTCCAACATTGATCCAGAGCTTTCAGAGGGACATTAATCTACCTGACCACATCAGAATCCTTAATTATTCACGTCCAGCTATATATCTAATTCTACAGCAATTCCCTGTGGATCTGCCATTGTTGAAGTAGAATTTGGCAACTCAGCTCTGCTCTCTCTGCTCTCTCTGCTCAGCCCAGCCCAGTCCAGCCCAGCCTTGCATACTCTTCAGCAAAGCACAGCCATCTCCCTGACCTCCACTTCTCTGTAATGCACACGGATGCCCAGGCTTATCATTCAGAGAAGTGTAATTTCTCCCAGTGTGACAAGTGAGTGAAAACTCGTAGGTGATAAGTATAGAAGAGGGTCCTCCGTGGGGAAGGACAAGAGGGGCTAAAGAAAGTATAGTAAACTTGGTGGGTGTGTGACCTCATCTGCAGGACCCTAGAGCTGAGTGACCCTAAGCAAGTCATTCAAACGTGGCTTCTGCATGCACCCTGGCAACATGACCTCTGCTACTGTTTCACTGAGCTGTAGGCTGAGGATGAGTAATTAAAGGTATGAAATCCCATTATAGGTCAGCAGAGCCAGGAAATTGCAAAGTGACAGAGAAAACATGAATGTTGGCAGTGTCCGTCATGGTGAGGCTGAGTCACTGGGCGCTGGCGGGCCCTGTGGGGAGAAGTGAGTGGTGAACACATCCAGCTGCTGAGAGGGGATGACTAGGTTTTTTAGTGGAGAAAAGAGCTGCAGTGTTTGTGCTTTAAATAAAACCATCACAGCAGTGTGGGGGTGGGGTGGGGGGCAACTTCTGAGCGTTCTCAATTGGATGTGGAGGGAGCTGGGGCAGAACAGTTCAATTTTGCTGCGGCGTTGGCTCCAACTCCCTCGCCCTGACCTCCCTTCCTTCCCATAGTCAGGAAAGCAAGGTCTCAAAATTTGCTCCATGTGGTGTCTCTTTGGCCCTCTTTGGTTCTATCCTGGATAGTCCTAACTTCAAACACTCTTTTCCTCTCTATAAAGCCTGGCTAGCTCCTCACTGAAACCATTCCTCTTCTCCCCAACACACAGAGAGACCACGTTTCCCAGCAGCCCTTGCCGTTGGGTGTGGCAGTGTGATGGACGGCCAGCCCATGGAATGTGAGTGGAAGAGGCGCCCATCACTCAGGCCTGGCTGTGAAAACTCCCACGTGCAATCCTCCGTGCTTCATCCTCATCTATCGCCTGAATGTTGACAGCTGGGGTACCTTGGAAGCCATGTGTAGAAGATGGCAGGACCCTGCTGTGTCTGGGAAATAAACCTTGGCTTTGCTAAGATGATGAAACTTTAGGGTTTGCTTGCTACAACCATTAGCAGGATCACATTATGACTTTCTTGGGTCCTATAGGCACTTTTACTTTCATAGGCTCCTTTCTCCATAAAATAATATTAAGAACCATATTTTACAACTGTGTTGGTATATGAATATGATAAATGCTTTTCTTCTGATTTAAAAGGAATGAAAACATTTCCATGGGCCCCTAAAAGTACTATTATACTAGGCCCTAAATTCTGTGCCTATAGTGTCCAGTGGCTAAGTTGACCCGGGATATTAGCTAGAGTCGACGGCTGATACTTCTGATCTGTAAATACACACCGATGTCCAACTGCATATCCTCATGCTGGGTTTCTAGATGATGACCATGAGTCCCCTATGACAGTAGTCACTCGTCTCTCCTGCCTTTGTTCACGCTGGCCCATCACCCTGGAGTGCCCCGGCTCTTGTCCCTGAAGCTGGCAGGTGCTGTTGGCGCCCCGTCCATATGCCCTTGGCCCACCTACCCACAGGTCTTCCCTGCTTTCTGTGTGTCTGCCTAGGAACTTCCTCTGGCCAGGGGAATATGCTTGGCTCAGAAGTGGGAAGTGTCTGGGAATGAACGCCTGGAAGCAATGCCTAATCTATGGGGATGGGAATCAATGGATTCCCACAGCTTCTTGGCCCCTCAGTTTCCTAGGGGGGGCCTGCAGGGTTGAGCCCCATGATGGTGAGCCACACAGTAGTTCGCCCTGTGCTGGCCTTGCTCCCTTCTCTGTCTTTCAGTCCCACTCCCTCCCTTGCGCTTCCTGGGAGCATGTCCCAAACAAACTACATTTCCCAATCCTTGTCTGCCTTTGAAGGCATTTAGGTCAGGACACCCCGTCTGCCCATCATAGCACCAGCTCCACCAGGAAGCCCCCTGACTGGCCTCATCCACGGTTCCTTTCCTGCATCTCACACCTTCTGTCACTGAAAGGTTGTAGCCTAAAACATTCCCCACATCCTGCTTGCCAGTTACCTCGGGGCTCTTCTCCTGTTGGGAGGGCCCCCCACCTTCCACTCCTTTGTAGCGGCCCCACCATGGGCACTGGTGGGATGTGCTGGAGGCTAGGAACACCTGGATTATAGGTATTCATGCTGCACAATGTTCCATTTAGGAGAGAGACAATGATGTGTCTTTCCATTTGAATAGGACTTTATAGTTTAATAGCACGTTTACTTTCACTTGTTATCTCCTTTGATTTGAACAAGGCTCATGTTTGTTACTTTTCTCATCTGAAAAGTGAAGATGCCGAGGCTCTGGAGAAGTGGTGCCTTTCAGGTGATTGCATAGCTGAGTGTTTAAAGGCTCGGGAACAGGGATCTTTATCCCAAAATCTATCTTACTTCACAGTGCAGGCTCCTCCCTCATCACACAGGTGGTGGGTTTCCCTGTCACACAGACTCTGCAAGTCTGATATTCTTACACTCATTTTGCAGATGAGAAACGTGTTGCTAGAGAATAATTTTCCCAAAAACACACAATCAAGATGCAGCAGATTAAACTCTGGGACTGTGCTCCTATGTGGAAGAGAGGGTCAGAGGAGCCTTCCCTCTGATCCCAACAGCATTCTGCTTGCTGCTTTCCTAGTAATTTCCTCATTTCCACACTCCTGGGAGGGGTGGTGGAGAAGAAGCAAATGTGACAGCATCATCACAATTAATCCTCAAAGTCTGGTTTCTACATCTGGCTTTATGATGTCACTGTGTTCAAAATCCTTCACCTTCTCTTGCTTCCAACACATCACGGAATATGGATTTTGCATTACACCCCTCCTCTCAAATTTCTACCATGCCTAAGACTGAACGGATGCTTTCCATTCGAGCTGACTTTGCAAAAACAGACCTCTACTGTGGGCCCAGCAACGCACGTGATTTCAGCCCCACCCCCGCTTACCATTCTCATCCAGGGGTGGGGTAGCATTTTAAGCTATTTTTTGCCACCTATACCTCTGTGTAAATAAGTATTAGAGCCTTCCTTGGAAAGGGAGATAGGAGTAGGCATTGAAGAAAAGACAAAGGACTTGAATTCACGTTTTTGTTTGGTTTTGTTTTTGGTTTCTAATAGGCTAGATACACAAGGAATGGAATTTGCCAATGAATTCTTTGATGTAACCACTTAGCCATTGTTTGCTTTGCACGTCCAAGATTTACTCTGTCTTTATTTGTAATCCCAAATGGAATGACCCAAAGACCACTGAATTCTGGTGTTTTCCAGACTGGTTTAACATCAAGTCAGCTGACTTGAACCCTATCATTTACTCATTTACTCTACCATTTTCTCAGTGTGTCACCCAGGGTAGGTCATTCAACCTTTCTGAGGCTCAACGTCTTCATTCATAAAATTATAGTAGCACAATAAAGCTTACACTTGGTATGTAGTTGGTTCTTGATACATGTTTTTGGGGTGAACAAATGAATGACTTTCAAGTTTATTGAGAGGATTGAATGAGACAAATCTAGGCGAAAAGCTGTGGACAGGTGATCTGCCAATGTTTCTCATTCAGAACTGGAAAGGTAAGTGAGAAAGCTGTTTACGTGGAGAGCAGATGGGTGTGAGTTGATGGGAGAGACTGCTGTGAGGGCTAACTTGTGGAGGAAGCAGCCAGGTGGGAAAGCACCTCTCATAGCCTTTCATGGCCTCTCCTGCCGATGTCCCCAGCTCTTCCTGACAGCCCAAGCAATCCCAGGGGAAAGGTTGTTGCCATGGCAACACTCCATCTCAAGTAAAAGATCCAGAAGTCACCTTCTCTCTTTTTCTCCCCCGTGAAACATAGAGTGGGGAGACAATAGCTTTTTGTTCTCTCTCTCCCAGGAGGCAGTGGGGTGATATGGGGAGGAGAGAGAAGGGACTCAGAGATCCTGAGTGAAGGTGCTGCTTTGTACTACTGACATCCTGATTCTGCCTAGCACGAGGCCTAGCCAGGATGTCCATGCCTCCTGCTTAGTCCCAATGGGTCTGGGTCTGAAGACAGCCATGGAGACTCTGTCTTCTCCATCTTCCACTCAAATGCCAGCTGCTGTTGGGGATAAAATCGCCACCTTCACCTCATCTATTTGGTCTCATCCCAAATGTCACTTCCTAGGGGAAGTTTTCCTGATATCCCCTCCTGCAGACTGGGTGAGGGGCTCTGGCTACGAGCTTCAGAGCTCCTGGAGACACACCTTCAATGGTATGTAAGGGCCTGTCACACTCTTTGGCTGCATTTTTAGACCCTAAGCAGAAACCTCGGATGCCAAGTTCACAACTGTAATTCTGCTGCCCAGCATGGTGCCTGGGATGCCATAGGCTCTCAACATGTTTGTGGAATGATAGGATGTTTGTGGAATGTACATTTCTTCCCTGGGCCCATCCCATGGCATGGATGTGGATGGAGGAAGGAATCCGTATTATGAATTGACAGTCTCCAAATGACTCTGCCACTCACTCACTTGCACAAGTTCCTTTAATTCTTAACTCCCTCACAATAACATGATTAGATTAAAGTGGTGCGATGCTGTAAAACATGAAAGTGGAAGGTATTACCAGCACAGAATGAAAGTTTCCTCACTGTGTCTCTTTCCACTCCTCAGGATCAATCCACAGCTAAAATCAATGAACATGTATTGAGCATTTATAATGGCCCAGGCACTGTGCTAAATGCTTTATATGCATCATCCTCATTGCAAACTCAGTGACCACGAGAGGTAGGTGCTAAGTCTTCCAGGTTAAAGATGAAGCAGCTGGGGCTTAGAGAGGTTAAGCAGCTTGCCTGAGTTCAAATGCTTGGAAAGTAGTGAAACTGGGATTTGAGTCACATATCTGTGCTCTCAGTGTCTTAGAGACCCTGCAGGAGTCGGGCAGGCCAACCCTCCAGCCCTCTCCCACCAGGTCTTACTTTCATGGAGATTTTCACTGTCCAGAGTAGCAATGACCCAGGCTGCCTTTTGAGCATCTTCACTGGCTCTGCTTCTGTTCAAAGCAAGATTTATTGGTGGAGCTAATCAACTAAGCAATCGTTGTTTATCGAGTTCCTCTTCAATTATTCAATATTTACTGAGCACTTACCATGTAGCCAGAGCTTGTGCAATGAGCCATGGAGATTACAAGGGAGGTATACGATTCAACCTTCATCTTCAGGGAGCTTGGAATCTAGAGGTGGATTGGAGACAGGGTGGTTGGCAATATTAAACCACATAAGGGAATAAGTATTCAAATCTTAAATTAATCAGTATAAGCAGTAGATTGAAAGGCAGAGGAAAAACAGAGATTCTCTATTATTCAATATAGAATAAGATTCATGAAGATGGTGAGGTTTAATACCCTTCAAAAGCAGGTGAGAATGGGTTAGGAAAGGGGTGGAGAAGGCATTCTAGGTAGAGAAAAAGAGCATAGGCAAAAACACAGAATGAGCATAGGAGTTTCCAGCACCCAATAAAGACTGATCTAACTAGAATGGAGGCACTGGCTGGAGACTCATCCTTACTTAAACATGAGAAACAAGAACCCCAGCTTGCTCTCTAGCACCCAGCGCAGTGCTGAGCATGAACTAAGCATTCATTGTGTGTTTGGGAAGTTGAACTCATGCAAACATAAATATGACAGTCACTGGCTTGCAAGGAACTTAGCAGCCAGTAGAATGGAAAATATCTCTATCTATCATCTATCTGTCGATCATCTATCTGTCTATCTATCTATCTATGCATCTATTTAATCTGTTTATGGCACAAAACCAAATGTACTAAATGCTGTTAATACTATGATAGAGAATTTTGTTTCCTTCAATACAGCAAACTAGATTTTATAACTCCCCTTTTATAAAATACCTAGAAATCCTGATAAAATTAAGAAAATAAAACATATTTTTAAATACATGCACTGGGTTTTCAAAAAAAAATAAATGAAGTCTTCAGAAGGAAAAAAAAAAAGTGAAAACACAAAACACAATCCTATATTTCCACAAGTGTATAGGGGCAAGGGACACAATATGGACCCATACAAGGGACCATAGGGAGTTGAATTAGAAATTTCCACGTAAGCCAAGACCCTGATGGATTGCACCCTCAATTAAAGATGGTTTAGATTCACTATGTTGGGTCCCATGGTAGGCTCTCATCAGGCCTTGCTCTTATTGGTAGGCTGTAGTGATGTTTGGGCTTTCCAGGGATATATCTACTCTTAGGGAATATCTAGCAATCCTCCCTGAAGTCTGAAGTCTAGTTCCCTTTCCTTTGTACACAGGCACCATGATAAGTGGCTATAGGTCTCTGGGTGAAGTGTGGGTAAAAAGATTTGCAGTGCATACTTGTAGCAGGGATGTAGAGTCTTTCTTTAGGGACACCTGTTTTTGCCTTTAATCAAGAGGCTGAGTCTGTGAACTATCTCAGATCTCAGAATTGGGTGAAAAGCATGATTTTTGGTTCCCATATTTTATTCACCAGGCTTTGTGGGTCTGGGATATGACTACCATTCTGACCATGTTGCATTTTTTGAGTGAATGTGTCCATTGTGTCTTCTTTAGCTAAGTGCTGCCACTTGACTTCTACCACTCCAGGATATAATCTCCAATGAAATTAAGGGAGGCATCTACACCATCAAACCTTTCTACAGAGGACAGATACTGCAGAGCTTTTTAAGGAGTCTGTTGTCCCCTTCACTAATCTGTTTCTCTGTTTTTTTGGTGAAGGAAGTGTCCTTTGAGCCATCCAGGCAGATAGAGGGAGGATGAGGGGGCATCACGTGATAAATCCATTGCAATTTCTCTATGTCTCTTAAGACACTGGATTTCTTCTTCTAACTTATACCGAAGAAGTTCTGGCTTCTACATTTACTGTAGTTCCACTGATTTCAGGTTGCAGTCAACATACCAGGCACAGTATTAGAACAATTCCCAGCTAACACACTAAATCTAGAGTATCCATTAAACGCACTCATGCCAATACATTTGACCCAATCTTATTTTGTGTTACCTTTGTCCTGATCTAGCACCCTTAGAATTTATTTCCACACATATTCATCTGGTTTCCTCTGATGTAAATTAGTCCAATCCTGCAATTCTGTTAGCATGTAAAATAACAATATGTACTCATTCCTTGAATCCTATAGGTGATGAGGAATGATGAAGGTGGATCTTGAGGAAAATCAATATTCCCATGCAAGGTAACAGCTTCAGATGAGATCTTTACTTGGTTTTTAAGAAGGACAAGCCTATGTTTATGAACAGAGGAAGATGGGCTGGTTCTGAGGACAAGTGGAATTTTTAGGAAGGAATCATCATTGTGATTACATGTATCCAAATTGACCAAAATGTCCCCATTCCATTTCTCAGATCCCATTTTTTTTCTCAATCAGTGCCCTCACTTTTCCATAAGAACTCTCAGAAAGCCATGAATTCAATTTCTGTTGTAATTTTGCAACCTATAAGATCAAGCTTTGTAGCTGATTTTTAGGTACATTGGTTATACAGCTATGGTAGATATTAATTTAGTGCAATTATAGACATACTGAGTTTTCTGACATTAGCTTGAGTGAGAATTAAAAGAACCAAGCTTGTAATTTTCTTTCTCTACACTTTTCAGGGCAGTCATATGTATTCAGCCCTCCCCACTGTTCTTGATGTTCTCATTTATGTAGTCAGCTACTTGGTAGTTCATATCCTTGCCTTAAATAGTAATTCATTTTAAGAATTTCAGATGATAAATTTCATAATCCCTTTGCCACTGCAGGCTGTGAAACACCAGCAATTTCCACCATTTTCTACCAATAAACCATCACTGCCTTTGTGTATAACAGATCACAAAATAAGTCCAATTTCCATCATTCAGGATCTCTTTCCTGGAAACACTTTTGATACAAAATAATATAATCAGTCAGAGTTTGACCAATGAGAACCACTTTAGGTTTTCAAATAGGAAATCATTTAAGCACTTAAAAATATAGGAAAGGCTAGAGAAATAAAGATTAAGGAAGGCTGTCACTAGATCTCAGTGGTAGGCAGATAGCTGTCAGGAAGTTGCAGGAAAACCAAGAAGTAATTTACTGGTCACACTCCTTTAGCCCTGAGCTGAATGATTTGCAGGAAGTTCATATGAAGTCTCACCCTGCCAAAGCTCATAAATGTGCCTGCTGCTATTGGAAGAATATTGACTTAGCTCTGCCTCTCTTACAGCTTCTAAACCTAACACAAGTGCCCCCCAATGGTGGAACCTAGTTGAAAACTCTGATGGTAGAGTTTCTGATAAATATACTTTCTAGGCTTCTAACTCCAGTAATAGACGGGAGAGAACAAAAAATGGGAAATGCTCTGTGTTGCTGAAAGACAGTCCAAAACATGAAAGAGAGAAGTTACAGCTGTTCAAGGACATTATCTTCATAGAAGATCTAAAATAATCTATAAATCAATTGTTAGAAGAAGCGAATTTAGCAAGATGGCTAGATAAAATATTAATATAAAAATCAAAATTTATTCATATATTCTAGCAAAAAAAATTAGAGAAAAACATCTACATATTATTATTATCATTATCTATCTAGCCATGAATCTTCCAAAAATGTTCCAAATATTTACGAAGAAAATTTAAAAACATTATTAAAAGACATTCAATTAGACCTAAATAAGTATACATACTATGTTCATAAATGGGAAGATTCAACTTCAAAATGATTCCAGTTGTCTTCAAATTGATCTGTGCACTTGATGCATTTTCAATAAAAATACCTATAGGTTTCTAACTGGAATGTGACAATAAATAAGGAAGAGCAAAGGGTCAAGATAGATGATACTTTAAAAAAAAAAAAGAACAAAAGATTTTCTCTACTAGATACTAGCAATTACTATTAAGTCTATAGCAATTAATACAGTGTTATTAATGCTGCTACAGATTAATATATCAGTGGAGCAGAGTAGAGAGCACAAAAACCGATCTGTGCACTTGGAAAGTTGACATTTTACACAGATAACTTTGCAGATCAATAGGGAAAAGATTAGATTTTTGAATAATTTGTGCTGAGATATTTGTTCACCAATATAAAAAGGTTAAATTGGAATCTTACCTTAAACAACAAAAAGCAAAAACAAACAAACAAAAAACAAGTCCAAATGGGCAAAGTTTCTAAATGTAAAAGGTAAAAATATACATTTTCAAGAAAATGTCCGAGAATGTCTTGACCTCAGGGTGGGGAGGGTTTTCTTAAACATGTTATAGAAAGCATATGTTACTGAAAATTGACACATTTATTGGCATTATAATTAAGATATTCTGTTTGTCATAAAGAGTATGAAGAAATCAGAAAAACAAGCCAAAAACTTTGAGAAAATATTTGCCACACTTACTGACAAAGTATTAGTATTCACAACATA
The DNA here is from genome assembly GCF_030028045.1 of Hippopotamus amphibius kiboko. Taxonomy (NCBI): domain Eukaryota; kingdom Metazoa; phylum Chordata; class Mammalia; order Artiodactyla; family Hippopotamidae; genus Hippopotamus; species Hippopotamus amphibius. The sequence continues at coordinate 61,825,239 of NC_080187.1, forward strand.
AAAAGAACTTTTATGAGTCAATAAGAAAATTACCCAAAAATGTAGACATAGAAAGATGAACAAAGACATGACAAGGCATATCAATAAAAAAACAAACAAACAAAAAACAAAAAATTGCTACAGCCATGAAAAGTTATTTAATCATACTAATCATTAGAGAAATGAACACTTTTGTGCCATCAAATGGCACAAAGACGTTTTTGAATCTGGCAAGATCAAGTATTAGCAAGGCAATGGGAATTTTCATATATTGTTGATGAGAGTGTAAATTGTTACAAATACTTGATAAACAATTTGGCTTTCTATCCTACAAGCCAGCAGTTCCACTTCTGGAGAAACTCCTGTGTATCTACAAGTATGTTTATAACATAAATATTTATAGTAGCAAAGATTTGGCTAAAAACACAAAAGTTCTACTAACAGAAGACAGTAAAAATAAAACGTGGCAAAGTCATTCAAGTAAAAAATGGGTTAACCAGAGCCCCATCTATCAACATACATCACCATTACACATGTTCTTTTGAGTGGTAAAGAATTTACAAAGTCTGATTCAATTTATCAAATGTTTGTAGACATGCAAAACCAAACAATATATACTTGTTAAGTAAATACCTACATAGCTCAAATCTTGACGATCACCCTCACAACATCAGCCCTGAGCTAGGCACTTCCATCCACATCAATTCATATAATCCCCCGTTGTAATGATGACAACATCTACCAAGGTAGTGTTACTGTCCCTAACTTTACAAATGAGAGACATTAATAACTTACCTAAGACTGTGTGGTATGTGATAGTTAGGACTGAGACCCAGATCATCTGTCTCGAAAGGCATGGTTCTTTCTTCCTCACCAACATACATGGCTGCCTGATAACCTAACCTCACTCAACTCTCCTCTTCTGACAGGCAACTTGTCTGCATCTCACCAACTGACTTTTATGCTGGCTTTTACTCTTGGCCCCTCCTTGCATGTCTTGTCCCTAAGCCCAGATCTTAAGGTCTATGAGGGTACGACTATGTCTTAAATATATTCTGTAATAGTGTCTAGTACCAGTTTAGATAGCAAAGAGGTTCTCTGTCAATCAATTAATCAATCTATTAATTGATTCACTGGGGATGAGCTAGAAGAGTGGCTCATGGAGAACCCTCCAGGACTGGAAGGGAGGGGCAAGACATCAAATCTCAGAATCAAGGGGGCCAGGGGAGAAAGTCAAGGCACACAGTGAAGGCAGCTCAGTTATTTAGATGGGAGACGACAGAGTTCCCTTCAAGAATCTGATAAAATCTATGAACTGTCTGCCCTAAAGAACACACATCTATAAACACAGAAACAAAGTTTTGTATGTACGCGAACCTCAGAATAAGAATCTGGAGATACAAGAGTGACCCAGGGACTTCCCTGGTGGTGCAGTGGTTAAGAATCCTCCTGCCAATGCAGGGGACACAGGTTTGATCCCTGGTCTGGGAAGATCCCACATGCTGCGGAGCAATGAATCCCCGTGTGCCACAACTACTGAGCCTGCTCTCTGGAGCCCACTAGCTACAACTGCTGAGCTTGCATGCTGTAACTACTGAAGCCTGAGCACTCTAGGGCCTGAGCCCGCGTGCTTCAATTACTGAAGCTTATGCATTTAGAGCCCATGCTCCACAACAAGAGAAGCCACTGTGCTGAGAAGCTGGCGCACCACAACAAAGAGTAGCCCCTGCTCACTACAACTAGAAAAAGCCCGTGGGCAGCAATGAAGACCCAATGCAATCAAAAATAAAATTAAATAGATAAGTAGATAAATAGATAAATAAATAAATAAATAAATAAATAAATAAGTAAATGAGCGGCCCAGATTTGGAGTCAAAATGTCCAGTGACATCATGTTGCTACAAGGACCAGCCCCTCCCAAGAAAAGAGCTAAACTGCCCACTGGCCTCTGAGAGTCCTAGATCTCTTTAGCCTCTGCTTGTCTCAATTTCTTTTTGCTTTAGCTTTTCAAACTTACCTTCTCTTCCAAGCATGCCTTCTTGTGTGCTGTTCCAACCTTATTTGTCTTTCTGACTGTTTTCTGGTCATAGCTTTTTAAACTTAGCTCACTGTCAGTGGGCACTTGAACAGGCCGAGTTGGCATTTTGGGTTCTGGGCTTCCTTCTCTGACCTCCACCTGGCCCTGCTGCCGTGGGAGCTCAGTGAGTGTCCCAGAATCAGCACTTTCTCATTCTCTGATCAGTTGTCTTATGTGAGACTGGGGAAAATGACAACATCTCACAGCATTGTTGAGAAGACTAAATGTAGGAACTGTGCTTTGTAAACTTCCACTTCAGGCAAATGTGAGCTGTTACCATGCAGCAAGAATGCTGTGTGTGCATGTGTTGGGAGTGGGGGTGTACAAGATGTGAGATGTATGTATATGGGGTGGGGTATGGGGATTTGAGAGAAAAGAACAGAGGGCAGGACACATTTGTTGATGGAAAAGACTATTTTTATTTGCAACTTACACTGGATGAAAGTGCTATAAAATTCTTATTGTTATGATCATTATTATTATTATTATTATTACCACCATCATCATCAATAGTAAAAATGTCTTCGGGTGCTAGGATTTTCCTCAGAACATGGCAATGGCTAAGCTTTTTTACTGCAACTGATGCTAAGGAGATGCAAAAATTCTGAGGAGTACAGACCCAGCGCTTCCTTCCACCCCAGCTGGCTCAACCGAGAGGGAACAGCCAGCTCCTAAGCACATCCTACCTTGGAAGGGTCAAAGAGAAAGGCTGAAGCTCATGAGGACTGGCTGTAGGTAGCCTGTACCCTGCTCAGAAACCCATCTGACAAGTGTCACAATTCCAAAATCTAGAAGGACCAAGGTGCTGACTGTGCTCAAGTCCTGGATTTGTTCTGGCTCTCTCTATCAGATTTTAACAAACGCTTACTGTGCACTGGATCTGGATGACCTATTTTAGGGATAATTGCAATGCTGCTTTTTTTGGAGTTCTTGGATCAAAGATACAGGTATGAAGACGAAAAAAGTAGGAAGGATGACACGCAACTCACTAGTCAGTACTAATCACGTGTCCTACTCAACAGAGGGACCCCAAAGTTCCATGCTGCCATGTGTCCAGGAAGAAAGAAGAATTGGATATCTGTGAGCAGCCTTAATGACCACTACAAAATCAAAATGAATTTGCAGATCAAATACACAGAAAATTATGGAATCCAAACAATTCAAATTTACAATATTAATTCAATGTTACAGTTGATATTGCTTGCTCAAACTGAGTCACCCCCCAAGGATATGAATACATCCAACAGGTCTTTTGAGTTTGGCCTGATTCTGCTTCCATGTGGCATGTGATGATTCAGTTCTCCCACTGATACGCCAACATCTATGCAGTCATTTGGCTTTCATTTGGCAGGAGCGCACCATTTACATTGTAATTTCCCCTCTGTTCTTTCCTCACTGGACCACATCAATTATTACAGTGCTAATTTTTACAGACACAATCACAGTACAAAGGCAAATGTGCGCAATGAAATCAGCAGTTGGTTATAAGGTAGTTATCTACATGATCCGGAAAATGCTTATGTTAATTTTTTGTATTATAATTGAATTGAAAACAAAGTTAAACAATTGTCATAGAGAAGTCAGACATCCCTTAGAAATGTAGCTTCTTCTTGACCTTTTTATTTCCACCTTCTCACTCCTGGACAGGTGACAACCTCCTCCACCTGGAAGGTGTGTCTCTTGTTCCTCCAGTTTTTGCTCTTCTATTTTCTCATCTTCTCCTGTTTCCAGTGTGGTCACGTGCCTTCCTCTATTCAAGACCCCTGGCTTTCTGTATTTTCCTCAAGCTGTTTCCAGCTTTAGGCTAATCCAGAAAGTCTACCCTTGCCCATCAGCCCCACATCCTTGGGATTCTCTCTCTACTCCTTCCAGCCCCAACTCTTTCAGGTGAGCCCTGAGTCACACTCTGAAGAAATTTCTGCCATACAAAGCTGAGGTTTCCAAGAACATTTTCTGACTCTGTACAGCTGTCATCTGCTATCACGCTCTCATATCTACGTGACCCAAAAGTCCAAGTCACTCAACCCAATGGTATGTTGCCAGCCTGGGGGCCTCCTGATAGGCCTGTCTCTTAATCTCCTAAAATTGTAAGCAAAATTTTATGTGTAGGTATTCAAGTACATCTTTTTTCTGAGAAGAGGTTGTCCAGAATTTCATCAGATTCGGAGTCCTTGGACTTCACAAATGTCGATGTCTTGGTAGTCTTACATGACCCAGTTAAAACTATATAATACTCATTTCCAGTTAATAGACAACTTATCTCTACTTCTGTTAAAATGTAAAGTGCTGTATCTAAGAGGCTACACTGATTTGTTTTTCCAGAGAAGACTGCAGCATGGGGTTTTGCCATCTGTCTTTGTAGAATGTAGTCTATGGCAAACACTGTCCATGGTGTAGCGATAGCCAAACATCTTATAGTCCTTCCTGGAAGAGCCTGATTTTGATTGGGTCTTCATTCTCAGGTTAGTCAGATAAGTTGGCTTCCTTCTACTTCCAGGGGTTAACTACAATGGATCTAAGCTGTATTAGTATTCTATTGCTGCACGAGAAGTTACAACAAACTTAGTGGCTTCTAATAACACGTTTACTATGTCATAGTTTCTGTGGGTCAGGAGTCCAGGTGTGCACGGCTTAGCTGGGTCCTCTACTCTGAGTCTCACAAGACTGCAATCAAGATGTTAGCCAGGATGTCAGCCAGGCTGCATTCTTTGTTTTTTTTTTTTTTTAATTAATTAATTAATTAATTAAATTAGGCTGCATCGGGTCTTAGTTGTAGCACGCAGACTCTTAGTTGTGGCACGCATGCAGGATCTAGCTCCCCGACCAAGAATCAACCCAGGCCTCCTGCATTGGGAGCACAGTCTTTCCCACTGAACTGCCAGAAAAGTCCCCAGGCTGCACTCTCATCTGGAGGCTTGACTGCAGAAGAATCTGCTTCCAAGCTTACTCAGGTTGTTGGCAGAAGTCATTTCCTTGCAACAGAATATAGGGCTTCCATTCCTTGTTGGCTATTGACCCAAGGTTGCTCTTTGCTCCTAGAGGTTGCCGACAGATTCTTGTCATGTGGCTTCAATGTGGAGGCTTACTTCATCAAACCAGCAAGGAGACTCTCTAGACAGCCTTATATAACATGATATAATGTAATTATAACAATGACATTATATGACCTTTGCCATATAAGAGTGACATCACATACCTTGGCTGTATTCTGTTGGTTGGAGGAAGGTCACATACCCCACCCACACTCAAAGGGAAGGGATTATTCAAGGGCATGAATACTAGAATGTGAGTAGCACTGGAGATCACCTGAGGGCCTATGCACCACACAAGCCAGTCTTATCATCCTCATTCCCTTTGACAGTGGATGGTTTAGTCATGAGCATGTGACCCGCTCCTGGGCAATGGGAAGCAAGAGGATATCTGATGGGGTGTGTGAAAGAGGCTGATGGTACTTACCAGTATCCACATTCCCCTCTTCTTCCAGGACACAGAATTAGACTATATTCTCTAGCTCTTTTATATCTTAATGAGGTCATATAGCTAACAGAATGTGAATAGAATTGAGGTATATCACTTTCTGCACCTTCTCTACACCATCTTTCCTCTCACCCACAGGCTAGATGCTGACGATTCAGAAGATTATTCTGAGGCCCTGAAGGATGCTAGAGCCACTATCTGGAAGGAGTCTGGGTCCCTGAGCATCTCTGCATGGAGCAGAGCACCTCTCCACCCCAGTCATTTTGAATCAGACTGTGACCTGAGCGAGAAATAAACCCTTATTATGTTTGGCCATAGGAATTTTGGTGGTATGTATTATGTCAAGTAAGTTCATGCTGATTAATACAAAGAACTTCTATAAAGGTTTTTATCCCTACTGAAAAAAAGGTGCATGAGGAATGAAAGTAGAGGTCATTCCTCCAATTTCCTTAGTGAATGTTGTATTTGCACATACATAGAATAGCTACAGCTACCTTGCAATCATATGGAATACAAAAGAAAGAGGAGATATTTCCAACTGCTAAATTAAACAAACTCTGGAATTCTTGTGATAGAATATAATAAAATTCCCTCAATCTTTAGTCACACTTAGTTGTGTAATCTATTATTTTTAGTAAAAACATCTTGTACGATACAGAATTCAAGCTCAATTCTTAATAGCCTGTATCCATTCTATACTTACCACATCCTAAATCATCTAATACTTAACCACCTTGATTCTATGATCCACTTATATCAAACTTATTCATGTTCAGAAAATTGAGCCTGAGTCCACTGCCTTATTAGCTGATGTATAACAACTTACTTCCTTTGTGCCTTATAATAATGCAAATCTGCTTGGAAAGATAACATATTAAGGGGTTATCAGACCCTAAAACCTTGGTATAGATGAGTTTGTTAGATTCCCTGTTAAACCCCCTTCTGAATCCCTGTCCAGTTCACTACATTTCATAAGGAGTTAGCATAGCCAGTCTGGGAGATATTATCTTCCAGGGATGGTCAGGTATGGAGCAAAGGATAGATTTGGGCACCTAAGACTGAGGATCTCTTTTTGGGGAAAATACATATGGAAAGAGAGACAAAGATGACAAACAGTAAAAGGACTGTTTCATTAACATATTTATAATCAGTTTTGTTGGGTATCATCAACCAACTGATTGGACAACCAATCTCCTTCAAAGAACTGAGCAGAGAAAAGACTGGGAGACTGTGCCTGATCTTGTTGGGATCCTGACTGACAGGACCAGTCTACAGACCTGGAGGCAGCCACTACGACAGAGGCAGCTTGTGGGCAGGTATGACCCACAGACACCAGGGCTCGTGGGCAGCAAGTTGAGAGGTCTGTTGGTGTTCATCCAGAGGCGGGAAGTCCTTTCTGTTATACAACCTGGAACACAAGAGAAGGCCAGCTGGTGCCTTTTCCCCACACCCAATACACCTCCACTTCCACTCCTAGGAGGGAGAAGAGAGAGTGGGGAGGGGGAGAGAGAGAGAGAGAGCCATCTCCTTCCCTTCCTCCTTCCCTCAGTTCCCTTCTTTCCTCCTATCTTTCTCTTTCAAGTACTCTTAGAAAACACTCCATCTGGATTTTACCCCTGATTCTGCAACAGACAAGCTATGAAACAAAGTCACTTCCTTGTTCTTTTCTCTCTCATTCTCTCTCTCTCTTTCTCTCCTTTTACTCTTATCCCCACCCTCTTAATCATCAAATGCTCTTTGGATTCTCCCTCTGACAGGCCAGGCATTGTGCTAGTTACTGGAGATAATCTGGAAAGAAAATAATTCCTTATAAAATTAAACTAGACCAGATCATCTCACCAGTCTATTTCACCTACTAGTTCTACCCCAGTAGCTTTGCCCACACATCCCTCTCCATCACATCTGGAGTCCTCAGCTGCCATCTCAATGCTCTCCTGCTGCTCCTTGCCCCTTTAAAGTCCTCCTTTCAATCTGTCATCAAAGGGCATTCCAGCCTTTTCCCTCTCCTTCTCCCCCCTCCACCACATCAAAACCAGGTTGCTGTGAGCGCTCCTCCTTTATTCCTTCAGTCAGCATGCACTTACTAATCCGTTAATATAACCTGAGTAGGAGTATAAATAACTGCTTGATAATCCCTTAGTATTTGATCATCCCAAATAACATTTGCATTTTCATTAGGGTCTTAAATGGTCTGATGGCTTTCTTTTTTAAAAAATTACTAAGTAATTTACTTTTTATAATTTCAAATATATGTATATATCTTTAAGTTGAACTGCATAGAGGTGTAAATTTATACTTTCCCAGAATTGCATAAAAGTGCTCATGTTGCACATAGCTTTTCATATGAATTGTGATTTTTTTCCCTTTTCTTTCCCTTAGTTCCTTCTCCCCTCTCCAATGCCTTCTATAGTAATAACCCTCAGCCACAAGCCCTTCTCCACAAAATCTCATAACCCATTTTTAACCTATTATGCATCCTTTCATATTTTTCTCTATTTGTGTGTATTCATACCAGTGTATAAGAATATACATAACGGATGCCTATTGTGTCGTTGTTAGTGGCAAAAACACTAGAAACAAAGTGAGCATCTATCAGTAGAGAATGGTTTAATAAATTCTGTTATAACAACACGTTTCCCTTAGGCTAGGCTGGGTGTTGATGTGGAATAAGCAATTCCAACCTCACAGTGGCTTAAATCAACCCATAAAAATGGGTTGCTTGCTCTCTCTATATGTCCAATTCAAGTCAGTAAGGACTTGGCTTCTCATGGTCATTCAGAGACCCCGACTGAGGCAGCAACCTCCACCTTGAACACTGCCAGTGGCAATGATGGAGGGAAAAATAGTTCTGGAGGGTCTTGCACCAGATGATTAAATGTTTCAGCCCGTTCAGCCATAGGTGAGCCAGAAAGTGCAATTCTACCATGTTCCGGGAAGGGAAGGGAATGTAAAGTGTTGGTGAATAGCACGAAGTACTGCCACACTCTCCATGTTTTATTATGTACCTAGTAACAAAGAAAAAAGAGGTAATACTTCTTTTATACCAAACCACTTGGAGGTACTTCTACAAGAGATTGCTGAGTGAGAAAAACACGATGCAGATAAGTGAGGAAAATAGGATCCCATTTTTGGAAAAAATTAATGGGTCAAAAATTTCTACATACAGGTTTGCTTGTGTTTATGGGAATATGTGCATATGGGCTCACCTAGTTATTTCCATACATCTTAAGCATCAGAATTTTCCTGGGGCCCTTGTTAAATGTTAGGATTCCTGGACCTCAACCCAGCCCTACTGAATCAGATCTGGTCTGTGCACTAGTGAGAGAGCCAGGACTTGAGATCCAAGGCTGGTCCTTTATTCTATTATATGCTGCCCTCACTGTAGTGCTTCGTTCATTCCAAATGACTTCTTCCCTGAGGAAAAAGTACTGATTTAGTGATTTACCCATTCATCCCTCCGTTTATCCATCAAATATTTAATGACCATCTGCCATGTGCCAGGGACTTTGCTAAATGCTACGGATTCAGTAGTGAACAGAGCACACTAGGTTCTATTTTGATTTTAGAGTCTAGACTGATTTTACAGTCTACTTAAGAAGGAGACACCATATTAATTCACATGAACAAATTATGATCAGGACTAAGTAGGAAAAGAATGTCATGAGCAAAGATAATCAGGGGACCACATTTAAATAGGGGAGTGAAGGAAGTCTTTTCAGAGGAAGCAAAGACTTATAGAAAACCGTTGAGGGTGGGGTCAGAGGGCAGGGGACCCAGAGGTGCTCAGACAGCGCTCCAGGCAGAAGTGGTTACCCATGGGAAGGCCCACGGTGGGAAATGACAGCAGGCCAGTGTGCCTGGAGGACAGTGAGCTTGGGGGCAGCAGTGAGAGATGGCACCAGATCAGACCATGCAGGGTCTTGTAGAACATGTAAGGAGTTTGAACTTTATTTTAAGTGCAGTGGGAGACATTATGGTTATTAGTAAGCAGAGTGAGAGAAGACTGGATATATGTTGTCTTCTTATAGCAAGTTTATTGAAGTATGAGTTACATACTACAAAAATGCACTCATTTCAAATGTTCAGTTTGATGAGTGTAACATATCAGTACATACCATACACACACACGTATATATCTGTGTAATAATCAAGATGTAGAATATTTCTATCACCCCAAAAGGTTGTTCCTTTGTGCCTCTTTATAGTCAATCCCCACCCCTGGCTGTAGGCAGCCCTGATCTGCTGTCCCTATTGATCAGTGTTTTCCAGAGTTTGCTATAAATGGAATTTTGCCATGTGTACTCTTCCATGTCTGGCTTATTTCACACAGCAGAACATGGTAAGATCCATCCATATTGTCCCATGTCTTTACCTCAATTCTTTTTATTGCTGAGCACTATCCTATGGGGTAGGTGTACCACAGTTTGGTTATTGTTCACCTATTGATTGACTCACGTTGTCTCCTGTTTGGAGCGATTATGAATAAAGCCACTATGAACATCCACATACAAGTGCTTTTGTGGACAAGTGTCTTCATTTTACTTGGATAAATACCCAAGTGTGAAACTGGTATTTCTAATGGTTAGTATATGTTTAACTTTGTAAGAAACTGTCAACCTGTTTGCAAAATTAGTTGTACCATTTTATGTTCCTACCGACGTTATCCAAGAGATTGTTGAGGGCTTCCCTGGTGGCACAGTGGTTAAGAATGCACCTGCCAATGCAGGGGACATGGGTTTGAGCACTGGTCTGGCAAGATCCCACATGCCATGGAGCAACTAAGCCCATGTGCCACAGCTACTGAGCCTGTGCTCTAGAGCCCGGGAGCCACAACTACTGAGCCTGTGTGCTGCAACTATTGAAGCCCATGCACCAAGAACCCATGCTCCGCAATAAGAGAAGCCACCACAATGAGAGGCCCACACACTGCAATGAAGAGCAGCCCCCACTCTCCACAACTAGAGAAATCCCATGTGCAGCAATGAAGACCCAACACAGCCAATAAATAAATAAATAAATAAATATTTTTAAAAAGACAAGAAGCCCCATTATAAAAAAAAAAAGATTGTTGATCCAGATCCTTGTCAACACTTGGTATTATAACTCTTCTTAATTTTAGCCATTAGAATGAGTGTGTAATGGTATCTCATTGTAGTTTTAATTTACATTTTCCTGATGTATTAATGCTGTTGAGCATCTATCTTTCCATGTGCTTATTGGACATTCATATATTCTCTTTAGAGTAGTGTCTGTGTAATCTTTTGCTATTTTTTAATTCAGTTATCTTATTATTAAGTTGTAAGAGTTCTTCATATATTTTGGAAACAATTTCTTTGGCAGATATATGCATTGTGAATATTTTCCTTCTGACCTATGGCTTATCTTTACTTAATAGTATTTTTCAAACAGCAAAATTTTTACATTTTAATAAAGTTCAATTTACCATATGATGTCTTCACTGCTTTATGCTTTTTGTGTCCTAAGAAATATTTGCCTAATCCAAGTTTTAAAGCCCTTCTTCAATGAATTTTTCTAAAATTCTATAGTTTTAGCTCTTATATTTAGGTTTATAATCCATTTCAGATTTTCTATATGGCATGAAGTAAGGATGAAGGTTCATTTCCTTTTCCTTTTCTATAGTTCTGGTTGCTCGAGCAGTTTGTTGAAAAGACTTTCCTTTCATTCATCAAGTTGTCTTGCCATCTCTGTTGAAAATAAATTGGACATGTAAGTATGGGTCTATTTCTTGACTCCATTCTGTTTCACTGATATATGTCTATCCTTACTCAGTACTATGCAGTGTTGAGTAGTACAGCTGTGTAGTGAGTCTTGAAATCAGGTAATATAAGTCCTTCAACTTGATTCTTTTTCAAAATTGTTTTTGCTATGTTAGATCCTTTGAATTTCTATACCAATTTTAGAACCAGCTTGTCAAATTCTGTTTTTGTTTTTTTGTTTTGTTTTTTGTTTTGTTTGTTTTTATAAGCTTGCTTGGATTTTGATTGTAATCATGTTGAATCTATAAATCAATTGGAGAGAATTTACATCTTAACAATATTGGTTGTTCAATCTTGGATTTGCTTGATAGCATTAACGAGACTGCCCTTCTACCCACCCAGATGGCCCACAGCACCTTGAACAGCTGGAAGGGTTCTTTTCTCTGAGGTTTAGAGGAGTCCATGGTTATTGATCCTGCAGTCCCTGGAAATCTACACACAGACATGGTTCTTCCTCTCTTGGTTCATGTAGTCTCCTGAGGCTTGGGAAACAGAGACAAGTTCAGGTAAGCTAGGGGTTTCCCATACTACAGGTCTCCCACAAGCAGTTGTTGCTGAGTGGAGCTCACAGATCCAGACATCTTTGCTTCTTACTCTGGAAGGTGTGGCATTCCACTGGTGAGGGTCTTGACCAGATCCTATCAGGGCCAGTCTGGAAGGATAAATTTAGATGAGGTCCCATAGGAGAACCTTCCAGAGTGTACTATAAGTGCAGTACGTGTAATGGAAGAATCAATGGGCTGGTCTTCTTGTCAGGAAATGTTTGTTCATATCACAACTCTTATCTTTCCAGGTAGTGTGGTTTTTGACAAGCTATCTAACTTCCCCGAGCCTCTATTTCCTTATCTTCCCAAGGACATGAACATCTTGACCTCACCCAGTCACTGTGAGGAATAAATAAGATGGCAGAGATAAGGCTGAGCCTGCTTGCTGAGGCTGGGGAAGTGAGATGCAGGGAGAAAAAGTGGGAACAGGAGACAGTCCCCCTCTTCCCAGCTCAAAACACCAGGATAAGAGTGGACAACCTAAACTAGAGCTGTATAAAAAAGAGTAGGTAGAAAGATGGTAGAACATCACTAGCCTCAGCCCTGTGCTTACTTTTTCCTTCTCCCTTCCATTTCCCCTGCCCACCTTTTCCCAGGGAGCTCCATCATGGCACCCACTGGGGCAATGGTTCCCGGAGAGTATGGGCAGACCCTGCTTTGTGGACACTGCCTACAGCTAACAGATTCCACCAAGAGCTTCCCAGCTGCCATCCTCCTCTCTGACTGACTAATCTCTGTGCTCGAGGACTCAGTGTGACACAGCTGGACATTGGTAACTCTATCTGGGAAGGTAAATATGTTTTTCCTGGGAGCTGCCTCCTTGCCATGTCCTCAACTGCACACCTGCGTCTTCCATGTGGGGAGAGGAGAGCTCTTCTTTGTCTTCAAACCCATCCAGCTTTGCACTACTCTGGGCCTATGGGATGCTGTGTTGGGTGCAGGGCAGGGTAGCTTTCTCTTCTGAGATGGAGATGCTGGGCTTCTACCTGATAGAGAAAGGGCATTTCCTGGAAGGCTGGAGACAGAATGAATTATGCTTCTTGTCTGGTGATGAGACTGAGCCTTCTCTCCAGGGAAGGGTCATGAGTGTTAGACTTGGGTAATGGGGCGGGAGGTGGGCAGGATGCTGTCCCTTCACAGAAAGGAGTTCCCTTCCCTGCAGGGTTCCTCCTAGGATTCCTTCCCCTGCATGGCTCCTCCAGAAGATGAATCCATTTACCAAACATTTATTTTCATAGCCCTTTGTGGGGATGGGAAGCAGAACATCCAGTGTTTTCACCTAGTGAAAGGGGGAAGTAGGAAGAAAAGGAACTGCTCATCCAGGTCTGCTCCCCAGAACCAGGACAGTGGCCCAAATTGGACTGGCCCTGAGAACCCCTAGGGAAAAGCAAATTCCTGACATGAGCTCATGGGAATTCTCATCCATGTCCCCCTGTTCCCTTTCTTCCTTCTCCTTCTCACTTGAGCTTCTCTTTCTGGGGCATTATTCAGGCCTCTGGGCAGGATGACAGGGAGCCTGGGGGTGGGTTAGGCACACTCCTCCCCATCTTTCCAATTCTCTCGGACTCTGTGGGGAGGTAGCCTGTAGCTTCCCTCCTTTCTTGGTCCCTGATCACTCACCTTCTGAGGTCCCATTTCTCCAATCAAGGAGCTACTGCTCTGAACAACTTGCTTTACAGAAGGCATAGTGATTTAATGCATTACTTTCCCCAGGAGTATATGCACTCCAGAAGAGAAGCCCAGAGGTGTCCTGTGCTTAAACAAAAGTTGTGATGCACTCCTGCAGAAAATCTAGGCCTCCATGGGTACAACCCTTGCTGGTGTCCCCTAGGGTGATATCTGGGTGGCCTTTCCCCTGGACAGGTCAGATATTGCTGGTTCTGCGTGCCACCCAGCTCATGGGCATCAAGGTGGACAGCACACCATGCCTGTACTGCATGCCCAGCTCAGCCCCTCCCCTAACTTCCCCATAGATGGTCCCACCATGAGCATGGCCTCCCATAGTGACAGCAGCCAGGGTCCTCAGACTGAGGCTGGGAGAAACCTCAGGCCACTGTCCCTGAGATCCACTGCCTTCTCTCCTAAAACTGGAAGGCTCTCAGAAGTCAGATTCTACAGTTGTCTGCCCCCCTCCCAGAGCCTGTTCCAAATGCTTAATTAACAAATCTCCAGTATCAGGAAGTTGTTTACTTGGCTTCCTCAGGAACTGTTCTCTAAGGAGCTCAAAGCACCACTAATAGATTTTTTTTTCATTGCCTCCATCCATCAAACAACCTCCCCTCATTCCAAACTTTGCTTCATCCCTTCCCCCTGGGGATCTGACTCTCATGCAGAGAACCCAGGAGAGCCTTTCTAGCTTCTCTAAGCATCTCTTCTCTAAACATCTCTGCCTGCTCCCCCACCCCACCCCGCCCAGCTACTATACCCCACCCCACAAGGCTGTGCTCCATTCTAATTAAAGAGTGAATGGGGAGAAGCTTTTGCAGATACAAGTTTGCAGGCAGAATCAGGCCCTCTCTGCAATTAGAGAATGCTCAGTCACCCACATTGGTTTGTGTTGCATTTATTATGCAGCCACCTCCCTGAAAAGAAGTAATCACAGCACCTGGGAACCTGTGGCATTCAGGAGCAGAACTCACCTGCTAGTCTTCTGTTCATCTCCCCTTGGGCACAATCAACACATGGGGACCCACCGTGGGGTACATCCACTTGTACTACTCTCCCAACTGCTGCAGGACCCTGTCCCTGCCTGCCCCCCACCCTCTGAATCACTTGTCTGCTTTCCCTGCAGAGTCCTCCTCTGGGCCTCTAGTTGGCTGGCTGGATGCCTGAACTCCTGGTCCATCTTCTTCATGTCTATCTGCTCCCATCAAGGCCTTGGATGTGAGAACTCCTCTGACACACAGCATCACAGGGGCACTTGGGGATGTGCCTGTAGACAGAGGCATCATCTGGGGACAGGAGGAAAATCTTAGCCCAGGATGCAGACCGTGACACAGACATAAAAATGATAATTCTCATGATTGGTAATATTTACTGGTACTTGCACCATGCCAGGCAGTTTATATTTACCACTACACACAATCTTCAAAACCACTCTCTGATGTAGGCGCTACTCCAGAGTGGCTGTAAAGTCTAAACAAACTGTTAATGTTATTTTATCATTGATCTTAATGTACTCTCCATAAATGACCTATGAGGGAGAGTCAAAAATATCCACACTCTGGCTGTAGAATTTGTAGAAGTTTTAATATAACCTGAGTGCAGATTATTTTTGACTCACGTGCATATTAAACCTTTGTCTATGTTTGCAGACTTGGAGTCACCCTGCATTATTATTATGCCAGTGTTACAGATGAGGAAACTGAGACTCACAGATGTCACTGTAATAGGAAAGTAGAAATTCAAACTCATCTCTGTGTAACTCCAAAAGCCACACCCACAACCCTGTGCCATGTAAGTCTATCACGTGCAGGTTGAATCCCTTTATCTCCATCCCAGAACATGGCCCCACTATACACCCAAGGCAGCTTCATCTGGAACTTATACTCATGGAGAGAATCCAAAGGAAGTGAGGGAGTTTTAGAACTAGAGGAACTTAGGAATTGAAAGAACCTCAAGTAGATCTAAACACAGTGGTTCTTAACTCTTTATGAGCTCTTTAAGAATCTGATGAAAGCTATTGAGCCCCTCACCAAGAAATACACACGTACTGTACAGGGTTGCCTACACTCTGGGGATTCTTGGAGCCTGGGGCCTTGGCCAGCATCTTTCTTTGGTGATTTTTCCCCATACACACACACATCCTGTGTCCGGCATTATAACCAGTCAGGCTCAATTAACCCAAGCACGTGCTTCCTGTCTGGCCCAAATCCCTCCTTGTGCAAACATGGCAGCAGGCCTAGAGAAGCAGTCTTCCCAACATCACAGTCAGTGGAACTGGCAGAGCAGACCTAGAGCCAGGATGGACCATCCCTCTTGAACCATTTAAGCTGGAAGTGCTCTGGGCCCAGTCAGGGCACCTGGGTTCAGTGCTAAACAGTCCTGCCTTGGTGGATGTCAGTCAGCCACTCACAGAGGGTCCTGTGGTCCCATGTGGATCTTCTGAAGAGCTTGGAGGACCACTGGGCTCTCTCAAGGTCGCCTCACTGCCCTGTGCTGCCTCCTTACCACCAGCCCAGTCTAACCAGCTTTAAGGGTTTAAATATGGAACTGCCAGTCCAAAAGATTGCAGGGGCTCCTTTATGGAAGAATGAGGCAGCCTCTTAGGAGAGAAACCAAGGCCCTGGGGTGATGGGCACCCACTTCTTTTTAAAAAAGAATCACCTCAGTTTTCCCCAAACTGAGGGTATTCAGCTGGAAACCATATCCTTTTGCTCTGCGGCATCGTCCTTTGCTGCAGAAAGTAGGGCTCTACCCAGCTCAAACCTCAAGCCCCAATCCTAGAACTCATTTGCTTAGATCCTTAGTGGTTTTGTAGCAGGGAAGAACAAATCTGACTCCATATTGGATCTGTTCTGTTACCTGTGCTTAGTCATGCTGGCTATGCACCTTTTGTCGAAGAATGTTGCCTATTGCCTGAAGTATACAGGTTAGCCTATTCTCAGCTCTCTAACCTTTAAGAGTCCATTCATATAGAGATAAAAGTTACAGAACAGAGAATAACGTTTGTTTTATTGGAGGTTTACAGGAACATCATGACCTGACATATGTAGGCAGCTGCAAGAACAAAGCATTTCTACAGCAAAGAGTTTGCAACAACTCACTGCGCCCCTCTTTCACTTTGCCTTTGAAAGTGCTTGGCTGAACCCCTTCAAGGAGTTTGGGGATTTGGGGGGCATGAGCCACCCATCTCCTTGCACAGGCCTGCAATAAACCTTTCCCTGTTCCAAATGCCGATGTTTCAGTTTGCTTGGCCTCATTGTGCATAAAGGGACATGAACTTGTGTTTGGTAACAGTTTTCCTTATCCACCTCCATATCACAGCATGGAGCTCAATGCCCTGTACACAGCAGATGCTCAGCAGACACTTCTGCCCCTAGAAGGGGCCCTGCTATCCAGATCAGGAAGGCAGACAGCAACCTTCCTCCCCCCTGCTTCCTCCTCCTCCTCTTTGCCTCTGCTGGAAGGTTGCAGCTACTCAGACTGCCATGGGCTCATTACAGTGGCTCGAGGAACCTGCGATGTCAGCCATAAATATTAACAGCCCTTATTATGAACCCTCCTCTGCGCAGCTGCTTCGGTCCAAGTTTACACAGTAAACAGTGCAGTTAGTTTATTTGATCAAAGGAGTGCTCTTTAGAGGAGCTAATAGCCTGCTCCGGCCCTGGAGCTTCTCTTGCTGCTTGGCCAGCCCAGCCGCATGGCCAGGGAGGCCCCACTGCAGGGTGGGTCCAGGCCACCTCCTGCTGGCCAGAGGCCAGGCCCGTGGGGACAGTGGGGTGGGAGGCTCAGAGCAAGGCTGGAGCAGCCTGCCCCAGAAAACAGGAAACAGGGGACAGCTCTCCTGGCAAGTGGCCCCCTCAACAGCTCCTTCAGGGCAGCCAGTTACCAACACTCATCTGCTCTTGGCTGCTGAACCCAGTTTTTAAATTACAAATTAACATGGGACACTGGTTTCTCTCTCTGGTTTAATGGGGAAACGGGAGATAAACACTAATGGGGATGTTTTAACTTCTTGTTTTATTTTATTTTTCAAAGATGGCCTCAGAGACTTTACAGCTCTGTGTCACCCAGGCCTCTTTCTGCAAAGAGCCATGGGTACCATTCTCAGTGAAGTGTGGACTGTCGGGAAGGTTCATCACACCAGGCAGCCTAGCTGGGACTCAGCTGAAGGTGCTGCATCAGGGCTGAGGGGTTAGATTTGCACAGCCCGATGCTCAGGACTGGCTGGGTCTTGAGAGAAGGGGCTTTAACATATAGCTGCTGGTCAACTGCTGTCTTTGACTTTGGAAAATGGAAGGAAGTGGGGAGGTGTGGTCTCAGCCTTTAGCGCCGAGCAAGAGGAAAAGAGTATATAGTGGGGGCTCCAAAGTAGCCTGGCTAGAAGAAAAGAGGGAGATGGAGAAGTTTCTAGAATGGCCCCACTAGATAAAATGGAGGGTTTTTCTTGTTCCTTTTGGCTCTGATTTGATTCTTTCTGCTGCTTTCTCCTGTCAGCCTCTTCCTTTCCCAGCCTTCCCGGCAGGCATCGCTGTGAGTGGTGGGTCTGCAATGAGACCTGTTGTTACTTTCCCACCCTGGGAATCTTGGGGTAAGTTCTGAGCACCCACCAGCAGCCAATCCATGGTCTTTCCCTTCTACCCAGCTGCTGCCTTGGGTCTCCGTCCAGCATAGCAGCTCCTTGCTGAGGCTGGTTGGTCCTCCCTGGACCCCCAGCTGGCTTTCTGGGGCCTGGTCGCCACGCCTAGGTCCACTCCTGTGGCTGGCATCCCGCTCCGAGAGAACTCCTTTGCTCAAAATACATGCCTCCATCAGTCCGATTTCCAGTGTCACCAGCTGACCCACCCTCCTCCAAGCCTCACTTGAATACTGACAGTTACTTGAACTACACGTGAATCCAACAACTGTGTTCGATTCCAGGTCCTGGCATGCCTGGCTCTTGCTCAGGGCATCAGCCTTTGAAGCGGGGGGGTGGCGGGGGGTTCCCCTCAGCACTATTGCAAAGTTCTTTTCTACTCCTCCATCTCCTGCCGGGCCTGCCTCATTCACACCTGAGCTAGTCCTGGCTGTAGCATCTCTCTCCCCTGCCTCCACGGAGAGAAGGAAGGGCCCTGCTGAGCAGGCCTTACGTGGAGCCCCGCTCTGGTAGGAAAGCACAAGTCTGTCACTGGCAGAGAGCTCACTGCCACTGGACAGTAGGAGGCAGTGGAATGAGGTAGAAGGTGGCTGGACAGCCCTGAGGCCCAATCCCTCTTCTTACACTGATCATTCTCCCTGCCCTGAACCTCATGAAATGGGCTTAATGAGAACACGTACTCACTTTCACTCGACAAAAGTTGAGTCCATACTATGAGCCAGGCCCTGTTCCAGCTACGGGGATCCATGGTAAACAACACATAGGGCCCCGCCTCTCCAAGCTTGCTACATCCTAGTGTTGACCTGAGGAGTACCCGTAATGAAGAATGTAACATATCGCAGTGGACACCTCTTGTTTTTCGTTTGTGTGGCTAACATCCTCCCTTTTTCTGGGCAATATCACCCTCTACCTCCTCTTAGATACCAATCCCCCCACTCTCACTATTATATCCCTTAAAGTTGCCCATCCTAGTGCCCTAGCCCTTTGGTAGCAGACTGGAGCAGAGGACCCAGTCTTTGCAAGTTACTTGGCCATCCTTTTGGCCTCATGATTGGTCCAGGGTAAAGTATGTGATCAACATGAGACTATCCAGAGTCCTCCCCTGAGCATTTCTATCCTAAAGCTGGGACTCAGAGCCTGCCCTCCTTCCCCTTTGATTGTCAGCTCCAAAACCAGGGCCTCTAGAACTGACAGTAGCTCTCCCCTTCCAAGCAAAGGAGGCTGAGGGGAATGGGCCCCAGCCTGGATGGAGGAGAAAAGACAGGTACAGAGCCGTAGGGCCCACTGCTGTGCTTCAGCCCTGGGCCCACCAACCCTGGCGGCCAAAATCCCACCTGCGTTGGTTGGAGCCCATGAATTTCCTTTTTTTAATGTCTAAGCTACTTTGAATTAGTAAGTATGTCCCTTACAACTAGAAGGCTTCTGATAAATAGAAATGCTAATACAGGGGTTTCACATTATGAACATTCAAAAATGTTAGTTATTCTCCCCTAGAAAGGGAGGATGCGCAAAGGAGAAAGTGGGATATAGAAATAGGAAAGACTGGGGGGAAAGGGAGCTTTGGGGATTTCCAGATAAGAAGGTTTGTGTTCCTTGCATTGTGTCTTTGGTTAAATTAGACTGAGGAAACAGGACCCCATCGACTTATTCATTTTTTAATGGTCTGTGGGCAATGAATGTTTATCTATCATCTATTGATCTATCTATCTATCATTTATATCTATTTATCACATATCTATCATATATCTATCTATCATTTATCAAATGTTCTCCTGAGAGTTTCATTCATCCCAACTGAACTAAGAGGGAAGGAATTTTATAATTCCTCAAGATACCTCAAGAGTGAGGGCATGGGCATTGGTTTGCCTCTGAGAATTAGCTAATAGTGACACCAATGGATCATCTCCAGGAATGGGGAAGTTGGGGGTACCAGGCCACAGGGAAAGTCCACAAGACAGCAATTGAGAAAATCACATGCTCCATTGTACAGTTTCTCCTCCCTCCCTTTTTCCTTTCTCCTTTGCTTTTCCTTAACCTCTCTTGAGTCCATTTGCTTTCTTTCTTCCCTGTTTTTCTTTTTCCGTTCTCTCATCCTTTTCTCCCTCTCTGCTCCCCTGCCCCCAAGGATGTGCCAAGGAATGTGTCAGACTCACTCACCATCATTCTGAGCAAACACTGGTTCTTATGACTTAACGTATCGCCCCGCCTGCCTGCACAGACCACTTCCATTGCAGGGAATTTTTACACCAGCTTTCAGCCCTGCGGTGGCAGGTTAATCAGCTGGAGAAGCTCAGCACATCAGGGAGCAACAACAGGAGAGCAGAGAACCACTGATCCTCTGTCAGGAGCCTCCCACTCACATCTCCCAGGACCCACAGTCCAACCCACTCAAGGAAAAGCAGAACCCTCACTCGAGGCGGGACAGCAGGCTTCCTCCCAGCCCTGGGCAGCCTTTACACTGCCTCTCTGGCCCACAGACTGTTGATCAGGGCAAGAATGGGTAGCAGTGAGAGAAGAATTAGGCTACAGCTCATTGGGTCACAGCCAGCAAAAAAAAGCAAACACGAAGGAAGAAGTGACCCAAAATTACATGAAATTTACAGAAACAACTTTCCATCATCTGCACTGGGGAAGGGGGAAAGGAGGCACATCACCAAGTGTCATGTTACTTGGCCTCTTTGAACTTCAGTTCTTTGTCTGATAAACGCAGACAATAATATCCTCTGCAAAGAATTAGAACTAAATAAATAACCCATGTAAAAGCACTTAAGGCAGTGCATACAAGGAATGTAAATTGAATCTGGATATGTTCCTATTGACTTGCACACACACACACACACACACACACACACACACACACACACACACACACGACTTCTAGGTGTGTTCTGGATTCAGTGCAGATCTACCCCGGTTTCCTTTCTTGAAGCCTGGAGAAACGGGCAGCAGGGTTGCCCTGAGACAATGATCTGAGTCACACCCCGCCGCCCCTCCCCCCCAAGCCCCAGTGATCAGAAAAAGGCTCAGGTCTGTTCACAGTAGCCCAGGGGTTCAGGACAGTGGACAGCCTGCCACACCGTCTGAAGTTTCTCCATAAGAGCAAAAACAATGTGGAGGCTCCTGGACACTCTGAATTGACTGAAGAGTCCAAACATGGCATCTTGTCTTGTTTCTGAACATTTTATTTGAGGAAAAGTGTTCCCAATATAGGCAAACAGAAAAGGCTGCAAAAACACCTCAATTCAAAATGCATTTGCACTATATCCAGAAAAGAAACAAGTTTGGTGAGGATGGAAGGCACGGTGATATAATCATTAAAATGTATGATTAAAATGCAAGCCAAATCTGAGCTCAAATCCTGTAACACCATCATAATCCAAGTGAATGTGGATGTGCCTCAGTTTCCTGCTCTGAGAAATGGGAATGATAATAACCTCTTTCCTATCTTACAAGACTGAGGTGAGGAGCAAGTGAGATAACATAATTGAAATCACTTTGCAAAATATTATACAACCAGTAGTAGTAGTATTAGTAGTAATAGCAGCAGCAGTGGTAGTAATAGCAGTAGTATTAGTAAATGTGGAATGTGGACCAGACAGCTGAGTCTCACAAAAGCCTGTTACCATAACCTAACCATTTTCTCATGAATATCTCAGATATAAAAGGTTGGGTTTATAACCTCAGACGTCTTGCCCACAGGAAACCATTCTCATGAGAGGATGTCCTCTTAGCCACCCTTATTCTGCAAATGGAGAAGGAAAGCAAGGCAAAGCCATCTTGCTGGCTTCCCACATGGAGCCTGCTAGGATGGGGAGGTGGCTACACCTTCGTGAGAGTCAGGAGCCTCTGGTGATACCTGTGTATTTCACCTGAAGTGACAGGGACCTTGTTAGCCGTCCTTGTATCGAGGAGCTTGATGGATTGAACTCCTGGGGAGAATGTGGAGGCCGTGATCTGCCATAAAGATGATGAATCACAATTTTTTTCTTAAATGATTACCTAAAACTTTATAACTAGCCAAAGCTGGCTTTCTCAGAGCCCCTGGAGGAGTGCTTTTATAAAGTGTCATTTAATTAATAAGGAGATTATTGATTGCTGTCATATACAGAGTGCTGCACCAGGGCTAGGTAAGAAAAAGTAACTGAGAACCGCAGAGGAGGAAAGGGTGGGACCAGGCCTGGACCACAGTCCGGACAAATGCTAGGCCCCTCAGAACCTTCTAGAATGACAGAGATGGCAAAGAAGTAACCATTTGCCAGGGATCTTCAAAAGTTAAAACGGTCTAGAAAATTCACTTCATCATTTTGAAATAAAGAGAGGCAGTGTGGTGTGATGGAAATTTTAACTGGATTAAAAGTTAAGGAATAAGTCTCTTCTGTTAGCTTATGATGCAGTCAAGGAAGTTGCTTAACCTTTTGGGTTAACTAAAATCATAGAATTGAACTAAGTGATCTTCAGGATTCCAACTCAAACATTCTGTTTTATTCTGAATTGCTCAGAAAGCAATGGTATAAAGCAAACAAATCCCAATTTTTCCATAGTTTTTTTTTTGACTGAGTCTCCCAGAGGAAGAAAATAGATAAATATTGGTGTGAGTTCAACCATACCAATTAGAGAGAAAAGAAAAACAGAGTTGAATTCAAAATAAGCATAAGGAGGATGCACTGACATTGACAAACCCCTAGTGCATATGTTCAGAGGTTTGCAATACCATCATCTCCTTGAGCAAATCTGTTATGGGAATCCAACCTGGGCTCCCAATAGGAGACATACAGTTTCTCAAATCCCAGTGGCCTCAGCCATCCCCTGACCAAAGACGGTGAGGTTATGCCAGAGAGCTGTCCTCTGGGCTCTGACCTGTGAGCCATTCTACAGAATGACTTCAGGGGCCTCATATTTTAAGGGGCCTTCTCATACTTAAGGGGCATTTTCAAGTTGTTGGAAGAATTTGACTTAAATGAAATGAGACTGGGTTTGAATCTTCGCTTTGCAATTTATTAGCCATATCACCTTGGACAAGTTAGCTGGCTGTGAACGTAGAAGTAATACTATTGCATATCTGCAGGGAAGGTTGTAAAGATTAGGGAAGATGATGTAAGAATACAGTGTCTGGAACGTAGTAGGTACACCAAAATATCTGTTGCTTTTCCTTTCTCCTTCCCTGCTGCCTTGCTTTCTTTAAAACTGTAAAAAGCCGGTTATCAATCTAGTGAATGACACAAAGGCAGGAGAGAGAGCAGTACACTGATAACAGAACCATTACTGCTTATAAAGACCTCAGTCAGCAACATTGATGGTGAAAATCACCATATTGAGTGTTAAGAGAAACTAATTTATTGTTCATATTTTACACAAGATTTGGAAGACCTGACGTGACCAGCACTTCTTAAGGGAAAAACAACCTGAGGTTTTTTTGGACATAAGCTGAGCATGAGCCAGCAGTGTGATGAAGCCGTTAGAAATAATTCGTATAACTTTTAGCCATGTGAATAGTTATGTATGGATCAAAGAATGTAAGCATCTCATTGTGTTTGGTGGATTTTAACCAATTCTGTCTGTCAGTTTTAGATAGGACATTGATAAGTTTGAATGTATCTTAAGAAGGTAGCATTATACAGATTTCAGAATGTGGTAAGCTTTGAGAAATAGTGGCTGGGCCGCAAAAAGTTGAGACTGGAGCATCGTAAAAGCCATGCCCATCACTAATTCATATGGAGTCTTTGGCAAGGAAGAGAAAAGCACCTCTCTGCAAAGAGGGGTAGCCTCACACCAGACTCTTTACTCCTTACATTCCTCTCCACAACCATATTCCCTTGTTCAGTGCACAGCTTACACAATGGTATGTGGCAAACCTGATAATAGCATGACCCGAATTTTTGAAAAGCTGTCTCATGCAATAAGGCATAGAGGTTCTCTGTGCTTCATACTGAACTAGAACCTGGACAGGTGGGAAGGAGTTACCAAGAGATAGTGTTAGGCTTAAGCTAAGAGACAATTTCCTAATGATGATAGTCTAACAGCATGAACAAATCTAAAGAAAGAGTTTATTGATTGGAATAGAATTGGTCAGCTATGAAGAAAAAAAAAAACAAATTTCCCAAATCAAGCAGTGACACTGCCACTCCAACTAATGGAATAGAAGAGTCTCACCCAAAAGAGTATCCCATCCCAAAGGTAGGACCATCCTAGTGGGAAATGGATGCCGGGAGCTGAAGTCAATGGACTCTCTGTATTCCTGACATGCAGGCCTGATTCATCCTCTTGGGAGACAGTGAAGCAGATTGTGGTCAGCAGCTGCCACTGCCATGTTTCATCCCTCTGACTAACTTCCTTTCCTCTGATTCCAAGCTCTCGAGAGAACCTTTTAATTTTGACTTGGCTCCACATGGGTCCACTTTTAAGGGCAGCTTCTGGAACAATTGTATTTCGGATTGTAAATTAATAAAATTTCAGTCTGAACTTTGGATCCCCTGAAACTTGACTACTCATGCAGATATAAGTTAATAATTTGGGATTCTGGTTATAGACCTCAGTCTAACAAATCAAATATCTTTTCAAAGGACAGTGGAGTGAAACATGCGTAATATTAAAAATGAACCACCTTCCACTGCTCAGACCTGACTCACCACATCTCAAGTAGGATACATGCTACATCTGCTTTTTCAGGAGAATGAGGGCAAGACTATTGCAGTGCATGTCAGAAGACCTGGATTTCAGCTGAAATGCCTTGTCTTCCCAAGCAGGCTGCTTCTTCGCCTTCTCACTCTTCTATGTCAACCTGAAAACCCCCAACGAGTCAGCAGTATGATCCTCTATTGGGCAGGGTTGAGGTGCCCTCCTTTGATTTAAACTATCATTTTTTTCCTAATTTCCTGTTCTTCATATTGGGTTTCAGTTCTATCTCAGGCACATGCTTTTGTACTTCAACCTTCAATCAGCGCTTATTATAGTAAATTGAAGGTGAAGAAGGCGTCCGGCCTTGCAGGTCTCCTGACTTCTGGCTTGAATGTTGTTACCATCTACTCTCCAAGAGGCAACTGAGGCCACATGGCACCCACAGGAGGATGTCCAGTTCAACCCTTTAGGGAAAAGCTGCAAAGACCCAGACAACAGTGCATCCCAGTGGCAAATGTTAGGGGCTTATGGGTTCCTGGATATACCTGATTCCAGGTCTATCACTGTGTTTACTTCCCAGGACCCAATTGCCCTCAGTTGGAGGAGGAGATGGGATACATATTGGAGGAAAGTACAGGAGGCCATTTTGAACTGGAAGGGGAGCTTATTACCTCCTGTAGTTTCAGACCAAACAGCACCCAGCCAGTGGGTACTTACAAAAGATTTATTCATGAAAAAAACACCAGGGCCTATATTATAAAAATGCTAAACCTGTGCAAGAAAGAAACATTTTGCCATGTGAGCTGAAATAGAGAAATGTCCTCTCTGAGATGGTAACAGATAACAAACATGGTTATGGACTTGGCTGCGGAGGAGTAAGGCTGTCTCAGTGACGTGTGAATCTCTGATTCTGGAGAATCATAAGTGACCCTTGGGCTGTGCCCTAATGTCCTGAGTCTCCATGTCAATTTCTGACTATTGAATTGGTAAGGGAGGTACCAGAAGAGGAGCCCTCCTGTATGTTCACAAAAGCATGTGTCAGAGAGGTTCTCCTTAACTACTCCTACAGAAAGATCAAAAAGATTCTGGGAGGTACAATGACTCTCTAAGTAAGAGTTAATGACCAGTACTGGAGGAGGAATCATAGAGAAAGGCAATTTGAACAAGGCACTCTACAGTGTTTCTACTACTTAGAAGAGCACAGTTTGGTGAGGAGGTAGACATAATTAGATAACTAATGATAAAAGAGTTTCATGCCTAACCATCCCTCCTACCACTGTATACATGAAAATTCTGAATTAAAAAAAAATTTAATCGTTTGCTGTCAGAAAAGTAGGGGAGTTCCTTGGAGGTCTGAAGTTGACAAGAAAGTGTGACTCTATAAAGGTAAATGTGCCCTGGAGCTGACTTTCCCTGGGGGATCCTTTTCAGAGCCTTGCTTTCCTGGAGATTCTATTTTAATGGGACTCTGGAGTATCAGGGGACAGGAGACAAAAACGTAGGTCCTGGCTATAGTGTGACCCATAGGAGACCCTATCATAAAGCCTGGACCCTGGAAGGGAGACCCACTTGGAGAAGGTATTACTTGTCTATCGCATATTAACAACTCCTCAGTAGTACTCACAGAATAATTGTTTCTTATCCTCACATCTGGCCTGGCAGCCAGGCAGTTCTGCTGATCGTGGCTGGGCCCACTTACGTGTGTGCAGATCATCTGGCCATCTACTAGGATCCCATTAGATGGGCAGCTCCCTGTTTCTCTAAGTTTCTACTTGACCAGGCACAAGGCCCCTCATAGCAATGGCAGAGGACAAGAACAATAAGAGGAAATGTCCTTGCATTTCTACAAGTCTCTGCTTGAGCCACAGTGGGTAATATCCATGGCTGAAAGAAAATCATACAGCTAGAATAAAAGTTGGGTGGGTGGGGGGGTCACTGCAAAGTGACCTAGCATGGGGTATGTACAATATATAGGGGGTGTAGTGGGTTGAAAAGTGCTTCCCCCAAATTTATGTCTACCTGGAACCTCAGGATATGAACTTATTTGGAAAGAGGCTCTTTGCAGGTGTAATTAGTTAAGAATCTCAAGGTGAAATTATCCTGGATTGGAGGCAAGAAGGACTAAATCCAAAGATTGGTACCCTTATAAGAAGAGGAGAAGACACAGAGCAATACATGGGAAGAAGGCCAGGGACAGTATGACAATGGGGGCTGAGACTGGAGTTATGCTGCAATAACAGCATAACTGTTATGGAGTTATGACAAGTCAAAGAATGTCAGGAGCCACCAGCAGCTGGAAGAGGCAAGGAAGAATTCTGCCTCAGAGGCTTTGGGGGAAGCATGGCCCTGCCAAAACCTTGATTTCAGACTTTTGGCTTCCAGAACTGTGAGAGAATACATTTCTGTTGCTTCAGCCACCAACTTTGTGATAACTTGTTGTTGTGGGCCAAGGAAAATAAGACAGGAAGAGGGAAGAACTGGGGCCATGACTACAATTAATCAATCACAGAAGGTGAATCTTAAAAATTAAATCAGCTAGGCGGAAACAATGGTGATGGTTTGGGGCTTTCTTGGCCTTCTATCTGGATGTAACAAAAAGTAAACTTTCCTCAAATAATTGCTAACTCTAAAACCCTCCTCTATGAGTTAAGGGCTGAAACTCATACTCCTTCTGTGTACTACACTCTCCTGTCTCCCCTTCCCTCAAAAAACTCCCCACAAAATCCAAACTCAAAGTTGAGTTGTAAGTAGCCATGAGTTAGAAGCATCCCCAGGTGC
Source organism: Hippopotamus amphibius kiboko (assembly GCF_030028045.1). Taxonomy (NCBI): domain Eukaryota; kingdom Metazoa; phylum Chordata; class Mammalia; order Artiodactyla; family Hippopotamidae; genus Hippopotamus; species Hippopotamus amphibius. The sequence continues at coordinate 61,852,785 of NC_080187.1, forward strand.
CTGCTGGAAGCAAAAGGAAATTCTCTGTATAGGACCATATTTTAAACACCGTCCTCAAAGAATTTCTATGTGTGAGTTCCAAAGAATATATGTTCCAAAAAGAAAATCACTCATTTTTGTAAGACGACAAGCAAGAGCTGGCAGAAACATTCAAACCTCACAATCAGACCAACAAAAATAATATTATAAGAAACAAAAATACAAAATAGGTACATTTAACATCTTATGTGCTGAATTGTGCCTCCCACCCTCCAATTCATATGCTGAAACCCTAACGCCCAATGTGATTGTATTTGAAAATAAGGCCTTTAAAGAGGAATTAAGGTTAAATGAGGTCATATGGGTGGGCCCTAATTCACTGCCACTGGTGTCCTTATAAGAAGAGGAATTTTGGACACACAGAGAGACACCAGGGATGCTCACACACAGAGTAAAGACCATGTGAGGATTCAGTGAGAAGGCAGCCATCTACAAGCCAAGGAGTGAGGCCCCAGGAGAAATAAACCTGCCAACACCTTGATTTCGGACTTCTAGCCTCTAAAACCTTAGAAAACAAATTCCCGTTGTTTAAGCCAGCAGTCTGTGATATTTTGTTAAACATGTTTAAAGAAATAAAAGTGGGATTTGTAAGTATGGCTTATAAACAAGAGGATATTTAAGTCAATTGATCAGGTTTGACAAAAGAAAAAAGAATTTTAGAAATTGAAAACCTAGTAATTAGATGCAAAATAAATAACACATCATACTCAATTATAAACTTGGAGATAGATGTAAAGAATACCAGAATGCAGCACACAGAAACAAAGGGCTAGAAACTAGGAGAGATTCAGTGACTTGGAGGATAGAATGAAGAAGTCCAACAAACATTGAATTAGAATTCTGAAAGGAAGGATAAGAAAGGATAAGGAATAATTCATTATCTGGGGTTGAGAGAGGTGGCTAGCTCTGCTGGTGGTTGTGGGGGCAGGCACAGCACAGATGATAATGTTTGAGATGGATCTGCCTAGTGACAAAAAAGGGAACAGGAATTAAAGCAGAAGAAAAGCACGTTCAAAAACACAGAGACATGAAGAAGCATGATTTCTCCCGGGTGTGACAAGAAGTTTTGTGTAACAGCATGTGTTGGCATGTGGCAGCAGTGTGAGCATTTGGGGACCAGGATTTGAAGACAGGCTTGTGGTCAGATGAAGGAACTTTTCAACCTCACTAAGGAATCTCAGCTTATGTCCTATAGTTGATGGAGAGTCAATGGCAATCTTTCAGCAAGGAAGTGACATGATCAGCTTTGCACTTAGGAAGATAAAACACCTAGAGAAACTCAATAAGTGCTGTGGTTTGATCAATGTAGCCTGCTGATACAGATCCCTTTGTTCTTGGAAAGCTGTGGCTGGGATGAGCTTAAGGCATTCTAGATTCATCTTCTTCTGCAGAGAGGATTCCAGAGGGGCTCTTTGCTTAAGAGGAGACTGCATTCAGGCTGGTAAATTAAAAGTGATGACCTTGGGTGCTCTGGAGCTGTAAGGAGCCTCACAAGACATCACTCACAGTCTTCCCAAGCTTCCCTTCCACAAGAGACTCACCTAAACAGCCTTGACTAGGGAAGTGTTTCCTCTACATGGAGGCTAGACTCTGCCAGACTTGACTCTGAGTCTAAGCAGTTGGAATCCAGACCCAAGGTTGCTCTCAGAACCCTTCCCTTTATTCTCAGTCTCCCGGGAAAATATATCCATTTAATCACCTAATTCTGGGCTCTTCTGGTTGAGTGCTGTCCCCTCCTATTCTTCAGCTTTTTGTTAGTGAAGTGAAGGTTAGTGGGAAGACAGAATAAAATTCATGGAACATTTGCAGCTTACCAGAACTGTAGCAAGCCTTCCACATTGATTTTCCCAGCTGACCACCTGGCAGTCTTAGAGAGTAGATGATATTATCCTCAGTTTATGAAAGAGGTTAAACAGCTTGCCCGAGGTCCCAGGCCCTAGCAAAGGGCAAAACTGGAATTCAAACCTAGGTAGGCTGGACTCAAACACAGTTTTTACTGCTCCAGCCTTGTTTCTTCACCCAGCTTCCACCTTCAGAGCCGGTGATCCCTGACAAAATCACAGCAAGGCAACCTGCATCCCTTCCAACTTGCTTCTTTTCCTCTTTCTCCCTGTTTGAAAATGTGTCCATGTCTCTCCTACTTGTGGAGTTGTTTGGTTTGATGCATCTTATTTTTTATGATTCATCACTAGCATGTACAATTCATGTCTGCAACTGACCTTTGTTGCTCATTAAATGCCACATAACCATTGGAATAGAGTGGGTAGATGATAACAACAAACAGCCCTGAATGTGAGATCAGGGCTGCCGTGTGTGGGTCAGTTACATGTATGCATGACATCCACTGATTCCACATCTAGAGAGCTATTTTCTATAACCACTCTTGTGCCAAAGAATGAGTTTGATCTTTTTTCCAGGTGAATAATTTGTACATGTTTAGGGGGGAATACCTAGTTGAAATCATTCTCCACATACAAGGCTCCAAGAGAGAGCCTTCCTTTAGAAATGAGCTGACAATGGGTGCCTACTTATGTCCTGTCATGTCCTGTCTGAGAGCAACTTTTGTGTAAGACCTAGACCTTCTGAACCCGAAGCTCTGCGCGCAGACGATCCCAGGAAGTTGAAGGTGCACTTAATCCCTGGCCATTCTTATCCAATCAGCCTGATGCTGCTCCTTAGACTGGAGTTGAGAAGGCATGTGGTCAATGTAGGCTGCTGATAGGAAAAGGGGACAAAAGAAGAAAAGGGAGGGAAAGAAAAACAATGGGGGAAAAGTGAAAATAAGAAAAGGAAGTGTAGAAGGAAAGGAGGAGAGAGGTGGGAGGGAGGGAGAAAGGAGGAAGGATAGGGGAAGAGGGAGCAAGGGAGGAGGGAAGAGAGAGGATGGAGAGGAAGGGGAGCTGGGTCCCAGTGTTCAGAGTATTCCAAGCCCTGCTTGGGCACATGCATATCTTACCTCTTCTCTAGCTTCAGCACAACACAAAGACTCCAAATTCAATACGTTTGTTGATTGACACTTTAAGCACTGATACCATGTCCAATGGTCCAGAGAACATGGATTCACATGGGGTTCAGCACAGGGCTGGGTGAGGGCTTAGAGGAATCCTGAATACCTTCCTCGGGGGTAAATTGGGAAATCTGAGAAGGTGTTTTTCACTTATCCCAGGGGGTAGTGTTGACAGTCAGGGCAGGGAGCAAGGGTGCTGTATCCACTGCAGCATGCACAGAAGTCTTCTCAATGTGGAATTGTCCTGTGCCCTGCGTGACTTCTGAATGTCCTGTAGGACACATATGTAGGTGAAAAACCTGCTTATAATTACCCAGGCCCAAACTTAACTCCATTGTATGACATAAAACCATATTATGTTTTAAAATATGGTTTTAATATATCCTATATCCTGCCTTTTCCAGAAATGCAACCTCTGTATAAACCAAGGAAAGACTGTTCACTTTTCCGAGAGTTGTTCATTCCAGAAAAGATATCACTCATGGCAAAGCTCTTCATGCTACTTGAGTTATCAATACAACCCACCTGGATCAGTCCACATTTTTTCCTCCTGCATTCACAGTGACCCAAATAAAGCGAAAACCTATAAGTACTATCTTGTAATGTTTTTTGGTATAGACAATCCAATCACTTACATATTGAAAACATTTTATTATAAATTACTTTTTCTTTATTCCTCCATGTCACTATTAGTACATGAATTTTACTTTCAAAATTATAAATACAGATTGGTGATATCATCAAGATAATATTATTTTTAAATTTCACTTTAGGATACTTGTGGGGCATCATTGTCCCCATGCTTCCGTAGCTGGAACCTCTCTGTAGCGTGTTCCAGAGAGACCTCTGCCAAGGCAGGCACTGGGAAGCATGATGCCTCTTATCCTTCTTCTGTTCCAGATTCTCTTTCTCTTTTCCTTTTTCTTGTTATGCCCATGTGGACAGATTTTCATCTTCTACAATATGAGAGATGGGGGAGACCCTGCCAAAAGGATGGGTCCTCATTTCAAGCTTATGGATGGTGTATTCGTTTCCTGGAGCTGCTGTAACAAAGTATCACAAATGGGTAGCTTAAAACAACAGAAATATGTTTTCTCACAGTTCTGAAATCTGGAACTCTGAAATCAAAGTGTTAGTAGGGCCATGTTCCCTCAAAGGCTCAGGGGAGAATCCTTCCTCCCTTCTTCTGGCTTCCGGTGGCTCCCAGTATCCCTTGGCTTGTGGCAGCATCACTCCAATCTCTGCCTCTGTCTCCATATGGACATCTCCTCATGTCTCTGTGTCTGTTTCCCTTTCTCTTCTGTTGTAAGGACTTGTCATTGCATTTAGGGTCCACCTTAATCCATCTCATTTTAAAATTCTTAACAACGATATCTGCAAAGACTTTTCCTCCAAATAAGGTCATGGTCGCAGGAGGTTCTGGGCGGACATATCTTTAGGGGTACTAACAACTGTTCACCCTGCTGTGGATGACATTTATCAAATGACTGCTGCCTGGCCAGGTAAAGATTCCGATTTGGAATTTCGATTCCACATTTTCTGCTCCTCAGTTGTGAATTCTAAAGTCTACTCAGTAATGAAAATGTTTGGTAGAAATCCCATAGAACTGGGGGATCTGTGAGCTCACCCAGTTCACCTCCCGTGTTAGAAATGAGTACATGGCGAGTACAGGGAGGAGAAATAACTTGTTCAAGGTAACTTGGAAAATGGGACCATGATGCAGCTATCTGTGTTTTACAAACAGTGCTGGGTTCTCCCCCGCCTGACTCACACACACCCTTGTCTACAACATGAATTGAATCCTGATTCTTGACCACCTGGCCAAGAGAAGGCCTCCTCACTGAGCTCTGGGCAGCAGCCCTTCCCTAAAGAGTCACAGACCCACTGAGGGGCAGACGAGGCACGCTTTCTCGGCTCCCTGGGGATTTACCAGATGCAGGAAGCCAAACCGGGCTCTCTCTCCTGGGGCTGCCTTTTCCCTTCACAGACGCTGGTTCCATATTTACATTCCATTTATGTTGCCTCTTGTTTATCTTGTTACCTAAGTACTTGGCACAAAAGTAATTATTTTGTTGCAAAAGCCTCAGCAGCCGGCAAAGTTAAAAAAATAAAATAAAAAAGACTTTGACTCCGGTGCAGAATTGTATAAATAACTACCTCAATGGAGACGTGGGAAATTATGCTTCCTCTCTGCCACCATCCTCACTGTCAGGAGAAGATTCCGAGGGTAACATCTTGCCATTGTGCGGAGAGAAAAGATCGTTTTTTAGCAAAGTGGTTTCTTGCAGATGCTCACAATACCAGGTCCTCGGGCACACACCCCGCCCTCCCCGGAATTATCAGCACAGTATCAATTCAGGGTGCACAGCATGCAAAGCAGATAGAAGGCAACTCCCCGCCGAGGCTTCATCCAGATAAAGCTCTCTTTCTTTCATGCCAAAGCAAACAGTGCAGAGAAGAGGGGGCATTTTTCCTCAGGGAAACAAAAGCGACCTTTCTACCCAAGAAAGGCATGATGGGTTCCGAGGCTGTCCCCCAGCTCTGTGCATGCAGACAGACATCTTCCCCCTTCTTGATGCTTACTTACAAAGCTGTTTTTAATTAGATAGATCTCATTTGACTGAGAGCAAAATAGCAATTGCACTTTTTTTGGAGAATAGGAGCAAGGAAATGGAGCACAATCAGCTGGGAGTTAAGGGAAAATACAGGTATTTTTCTCCCCCAGCCTTTGCTCCTTTCCTAAGAGCCAGATTCAAAAGGAAAACTGTGTCCCTCAAAAAAAAAATTTTTTTTGTAGATTTTCCTGTGATGAGTCAGTCTCCCTGCTCCTCCCATTCCTTGTAACACGCATAAATACACAGCGGAACACATGCTCTCTTTACTCAGCAGGGTCTCTTCCTCCTCTCCTGTTCCTGCCCTTCTGTCCATTTCCTGATGTGTCTCTTCCCACCTGTTCTTCCCCCACTTCCTCCCACTTCCTGTTTCCTCTCTCCTTTTCCTCACTCCTCTCTGTGGTCCACTCTCTGAGCAACCGCATCCTCCCCCCACCTCCCTGTTGCACTGGTCACACACGTGTGACTTCCAACCTCCCTTCCCCCAGGAATAAGAGGGAAGGCTGATGAGGGTCAGTCTCTGACCCACAGATGGAATGGAGGTGGTGCGAGCTGGAGGTGGAGGAATGGGATCAATGATTCAGGTGGCAGGCGGGAGAGAGCTTCTGGAACCACTTCTCAAGTCCTGGCCTGGCTCGCTCTGCCCTTCCTTTTCTTCTTAAGAGCTGAAAGCCTTGAGCAGGGTCTCCAGTGAGGGTCATTTGTCACTGCAGTTGGGGTAGTAGGATGGGTGGCAGAGAGAGCACCTGCTAGAGAAGAGGCTGTTCTGTCTTTATAAGAGATGGAGGTGAAGAGAGAATGAAAACACACAAAGAAGAACACACGTGCAACTTGAAACATGGACAAGGGAATCCCTCCCATGCCCTCCCGCCACCTCAGTTCCCTTCTGGGTCATCCAGGGATGGGACAGAGCAGGAGGAAGGCAGAGGAAGCCCATTGTCATGCCTCTTTCCATCCTCACATTCCTTCAATGTTGTCAGAGCTTTTTCATGGCAGAGCAGCTGTGCCACACCATCCCTGAACAGTTCCTTCCCAGCAAGACTGTCCTTCTGGACTCAACCTCCCTCCACAGCATGACCACGCTCAGATGAAGGGATGGAGGAGAAGGTGAGGACTTTTGGTGATCTGTCATTTCATACTCAGAGCTGTGCTCCCCAGTTCCCTGCCTGGGGCATCTACCTGGACTATTTCCAAGCTCTAAGCTAACCCTGTTCCAGTCCCATAACTGCCTGCTCCTCTCAGTCTCTGGATGACTCATGTGCCTCATATCCCTGTAATAGCCCCAGTGGCTCCCCCTGGAGGTCCTGGAGTCCACTTAACCATGCTGGGTTCCCAACATGTCTGAGTGAGAGCAAGAGTGAGTAGATATCTGGGCTTAGATGCAGTGGCCTGTCACCTTAAACAAACCCGTCTTGGTAAGACACAGTGTCCTCTTGATGAAGATGGGATGATGAACTTTTCTTCCTTCCCACCCCCACCAGTTCTCACGAACACCAGTGGATTCAGTGACTGCACCTCTGAGAAAAGATAGCATAGGTGGATAGAAGAGGCTGAGATGGGGGAGCTGAGGATGTGTGTTTATGTGGGAGGCGGGGACAGAGAACATGAGATCCTATGAAAAGAACTAAAAGCACATGAGAACAGAAGAAAAAAGATAAAAGAAAAAACAAAACCAAGACATACCAAAGTGAGAAATCTAGAAAGACTCAAAAGTGTGGTTTGTTGTATAACTTAAGGAGAATCCCTGCAAAGAAAATGAATTGGCCCCCAGGGAACATGCAGAGATACTGATCTGGAGCTATCACGTGTGCTATTCTGCTGTGTGCTACCCTAGAAAATGACTCAGGACGTATTGGAATAAAAAAAAAAAAAAAATCTTCATTGCCCTGCCCCTCCTCACAAAAAAGCAACTTCACTACCAAGAGAAACACATTTCTGCACATGAAGCAATACTGACTAAGAGAATTTTTAAGCATGTATGTAAGCTTAATTGCAAGTGTTAAAACAGTGCATATATCTGGATAAATGAAAATGGTTGAAAGTTTTAGGGTGCTGCAATTTTTCTGGCGTGAGGGAAGGTAATTACTATTATGTCTACGGTGCCTTTTGTGAAAATGTTAAAATCTCAAGGAGCACTCCTCACCTGTTCCCAACCGATATCTGGCCTCTGCCCCCTTGCCCTCCTTTCCTGGAGAAGCCCGGGCCGGCTGTGGCTGGAATGGACATTGCCTGAGATAGAAGAATAGTCCTGTTGGAAAAGGAGCAGGGAAAATAACAAGGACAAAACTTACTATCAAAATGAATGTCTAGTGAGGATGGGTGAGGAAAGAAAAACTCCAGCTTCCTACTACGAAATGTGTTTTCCAGACTGGCTAAATGAAGCTCGTGGTATTAAAGGCGTAAATCAACCACGCCGATGTCTAGGTTCTACGTGGGCAGGTCTGCTTATGAAGCAGAAACCGCCCGCGAGCTGGATTTCCAAAGGATGGCCATAAACATCCCATCCCCAGGCAGCTCCCCGGAGGCTGCCTGATTTGTGGCCCCGCCAGGTGGAGTTAAAGAGACCAGGGAGGTGTGATTTTTTTGCCAGGCACACTATTTCACTGCTCCCCTTTCGAAGGCGAGACAGCCATTGGAAACCAGGAACAGGGTCCATTTTGGAAGTAAGATCAATCTGGGTGCTGGTGGGCCGAGTTGTCTTCAGGTTGCCCCCACATCTGTTTCCAGCAGGAGTCACCTGTCACCGCCCTTTGGTACATGCCTGCCCCTCCTCCACCCCCTACCTGCATGTTTGCTGCCCCTGGTTCCCTGGAGGATTGGCCCACCTCTGACATCCTGGGAATCCCTATCTGTGTGGGGACATGGCTCATTCAGTGAATCCTCCACCCAACTTGGGAAGGGTACCTGGGGAGACACTGGTGGCTGTTGTCCCTTTGCTGTGCTGAGGCCATAAGAAGCACCTGATGGGGTCAGTACACTGGCTAGAAAAACTGAAGACTGCGGTTCTAAGTGCTATACGACTCATCATTATTTGTGAGAATTGGGATGCAACCGTTCCCTCTCAGCCTCAGTTTCTTCATCTATGTATATCTACCCTATACAGGGTAGGGCCCTGTATGATCATCCTGACCCTTCTCTGTTCCAAGATTCCCCGGAGTCATATCTATGCCTTTTTAGCCAAAAGGACATGAACAGCTCCAACATAATGGAACTTCCAGATGTTGACACCAGAAGCCACACTCAAGACAGGCACCAAAATAAATGCCATCAGTGGCCTTTCCTGTTCCTCGGGATGCTTCATGTCAGTGTGACTCTGTTAAAAAGAGACTGGCCTTCAGAGTCACAGAGATCTGGACTTGAAGCTCTGCGCTTTACTAGCTGTGTGACCTTGGGCAACATATCTGATTTGCCTCATTTACCTGATTTTTAAAATAGGGTTACAATTTAGGACCCCTACAAAATGTGATAAAATAGTAAGATAATGGCCATGAAACTATTGAGCTTTAACACATATTAGTTTATGGCCTCCTGCTTGGCACAGCATCCTTTTTCCCAAGCAGGCTGTACAAATAAGTCAGCACGGAGAAGCTGAGCATTGGGGCAGGAAGCAGCACTGGTCAAGCTGTGTGTGAGGACTTGTCCATCTCTAGGTGCCTTCAGCTGATTCGTGATGTCAGATGAGGATGATGAGATGTTCAGAACTTGAGTGAGACGCCAGGAGCAGGCTGTGGGCTGTGTGTCCATGGTGCCATCGTAGGACAGCTGAAGAACTGGCACCTGGGGTTGGGGCATGGGTTGGGGGGGATGGCGTGAACTGGGAGGTAGAATCAAAATTTGCAGCAAACATGGATGGACCTAGAGACTGCCATACTGAGTGAAGTAAGTCAGACAGAGAAAGATGAATGTGGAATCTAAAAAAAATGGTACAAATGAACTTTTTTACAAAACAGAGTCACAGATGTATAAAACAAACTCATGGTTATTGGGGGTGAGGGGGGTGGAGGAAGGGATAAATTGGGAGACTGGGATTGATGTATACATACTACAATATATAAAATAGACAACTAATAAAGACCCACTGTATAGCACAGGGAAATCTACTCAATACTCTGTAACGACCTATATGGGAAAAGAATCTAAAACAGAGTGGATATATGTATATGTATAACTGACTCACTTTGCTGTACACCTGAAACTAACCCAACATTGTAAATCAACTGTACTCCAATAAAAATTTAAATAAATAAAAGGAGGATAGTGAGATGCCATCCCCCACTCCAAATGAATAATATTAGCTTTGAGTTGTTTCTGCCAAGTCTCAGGTTCCCAGGGAACATGGAAGTGGGGCTACAGGTTTAATCTAGAAGGACCATCCCCAGGCAGACAGTGGTGATGAACTGTGAGCACTGGAGAAAGGCTGGGGTGGCCAGTCTATTCTCAGCCTCTCCGAGTGCTGGGACCAACTCTTCTTCCCTGCCAGTGGTGAGAGGTGGTCCTCTTGATATCTGTCCCTTCTTTCGCAATCACTTATCAATCCCTTTTCATACTGCAGGCACTGCTGTAAACACCAGCAATTCAGAGATAAACCAATTCAGACAGTCCTGGCACTCAGGCATCTCCCAGTTTAAGGGGAAGATGCATGACTAGCAGCAATGTCAGAGGTGGGAAGTCAGAAGGGAGAGAAGGCAGAAAGGGAAACTGCTCCTACCTGAGCACAAGGCTGAGCCTAGGCTGCTCAGAGGAGGAGGAAAGGAAGTGAAGAGGGCTTCCAGGAGGGAGGAGGGTCTTTGAAGTCCTGGGCAGCATTCAGGGAGGCAGGGGAGGTCTGCGGAAGGGATGATGGGACTTCACCTCTGAATGAGACTTAGGCCAGTCCTCAGAAAGAGGTTTGTGAACCACATGTTTAGATTTTATTCTGAGGACAGCAGAAGACAGAATTGAAATGTGAGGGTCTACTTCCACTCCAACCCCCAACTTCTAGAAGCACTAGCACAAGTAAGCAGCTTTTGTCCCACTTTTCTAGTGTCCTCTGCAGAGCAAGCCCATGAACTTGGGGGATGAGCAGGCACAGAGCCACTTAGCGGGCCCAAAGGTGGAGGAAGGGGTGGGTTCTACAGTCCGGGCCCTGGGTTCCTGATGGAATCTTTCTGCCTTCCATCTGATGGCCTGGGGACGTTATGGGGAAACCTCTGGAGTTTAGGCGATGTGCCCCCACAATTTAATTACCTGTAGCACGAATGAGGATAGACTCTATAAACACTGTAATTGATAGGCCTTCTGTGGCTATAGGTCACCTCGGATGCAATAACAGGTACCATTCTTGTAGGAGAGTGGCTTCATTTTAGGGTCCCACACAAAATTTATGCTCCTCTGCACCAGCAAGACAGGTTTACTTCTACATGGTTCATCCTATTGTAACTTATTTCCTCCTTTTTGAAGCTCTGTGCATGTGTGTGTGTGTGTACATTTTGGGAGCTAGATTAAACACAGAAGGTGGTTTTGAGATCCATTTACTTCAAGTATTGGGTTAGCTAAAAGTCCAACTTTTGGGCCAACCCAATATTCTTCCACCCAATGGCTTGAGACCTTCTCGACTATATCATCCATGTGCCTGCCATCCGAGCAGACCATGGGGAATTTACAATTGCAAGTTGAATGGGAAGGGCCAAAATTCCTTTCCAGCTTTGTCCTGTTCTTAGTTTTTCTTTCTCTGTGCTGTAGACACAGCTTACCTGGCTATTTTATTTTCTGAAACTCATCTCCCTGTGCTGTTCTGGAGACAAGGCTCTTTCCTCCCTCTACTCGCTAGCTCCTTTTCCCTGCTTCAGGTTGCTTCTTTGCTAGGAGTGTGGCTGGCTCCATCCATAGCCTGGCTCTGTGTCTCCATATATCTGTAGCAACAAAACCCATCTCAGTGGTTTCCTCCTTTTGTTCCCTTTGTTTTACGGCTGCTACTTGTCGTCGAGCTCCCTTTCCCCTTCATTTAACAGAAAGGCTTTCACATTAAAGGAACATTTGAACAGTACAAACAAGAAATAGAAATCCAGTTTACTTCTCTCCAAGCTTCCCTTAAATCTCCCAGCTATTTCGGTTCAGCATTTCTGCTACCTATCAGGCTTTGTTCCATGTCCACCCCTCTCCCCTCTACTCAGTTTTGAGAACAAGAAAGCAAAGCGCCTGCAGAGGGATGCAAGAGATGGATAGGAAGGGGTGGTGACAGGGCATCTACCTGTTGATCTGCCCCACCCCAGCCACCTACCTCACCAGCCACCCCACGTTGCAGGGTGGCCCCAAAACCTGCTACTACATTTTTAACCTCACCTTCCCTCATCCACAATCTCAGTGGAGGACATTGTCCACTGGCTTCTCCTTGCAAAAAAGTAACAGAAGACCTCCCAGTTAGTCACTGGCATCTAGTGTGAGGAAGAGGTGGCTTTTGCTTCTCTTAAAGATGCTATTTTTCTTTCTATCAGATGAAACCGGGGCCAATCTACCCTGTTTCTCTTTTTGCCAAAAGCAAGCTTCTAGACACATACAATTATTCCTCTTTCTATGTTAGCCACTGGGGTTAGGTTATTTGTCCTCAGATTCCTTTCCCCTTTTTTTAACAGCTTTGTTTTTTCTGGTACTAGTATAATAACAGTTTATTAGACAATTAGAGACACACAGGGATCCCTGGGAGATAGGCAGGCATAGGCAACTTTTCCAACTACTGCTGTTACCAAGTCCAAGCTCACTCTGCTTGCAGCATGACAGGCCAATGAATCGAAGATAAAGTGTTGGGGCAAGGAATACAACAATTCAGAAAGCCAGCAGACCAAGAAGATGTCAGACTAGTGTCTCCAAAAAACCATCTTATGGGGTCTGGATGCCAGTTTTCTTTATAGAATCAGAGAGGGAGAGGTGGGGAAATAAAGTAAAAAGCATTATCAGTCTTGCAAAACATCCCCTGGAATGACTAACCTCCGGGAAGGGATGTGTTAATTTCATAGGTGGGTAGGATTCCCTGAGACAGGCCATTGTGCATGATTAGAGTAACAAAAAGCAAAGGTTAAAGTCAAAGAAACAGATCCAACAGTGGAGTCCAATTTAGTTCTTCCTGCTACACTGCCTCCAACCATGGCCATGCTTCTCCATTCAGTGCCCTGGCTCCTGTCCGTGTGACATCCCCAGGATTATGTGGGGAGGAGATTTGCTTCCTTTTCTTTCAGTAGCAGCCTCTTTCAGGCTGGGCTCCTTGCTGAAATGGACCTCAATAATCTGGTGAACATGCTGCAGTTGTATGGTGAGGCCATATAGCCCCGTTCCTTGGCTGTGTTCTGGTAGAACAACTCAAATAAGAGACACTTCTTGACAGAGCAGAGACCTGCCTGGCACACTGTGGAAAACAATGGTGAGACAGATGACCCAGTAACTCAAAATAAAGACAGCTGTCTACCATGAGTCAAGCACAGATCAGCAGGCTCCCAGGCTCCCAGGCCTGGAGTCCTCCCAGGAAGAGCTGTCATCCTGTCATGCAGTCAGTGGGACGAAAAATTATCTCAATTTTTCAGAAGCCTTGAACCACTTTTTTGCAAAAAAAAGGAAGAAATTGGAGCTTCCAGGGTCATTGGCACTTGGTTTATTCACTCTCCGTTTCCCAGTCTGGAACTTAGAAAAAAAGAAAGAGAAGAAAGAAAGAAAGAAAGAAAGAAAGAAAGAAAGAAAGAAAGGAAGGAAGGAAGGAAGGAAGGAAGGAAGGAAGGAAGGAAGGAAGGAAGGAAGAAGAAAGAAAGAAAGAAAGAAAGAAAGAAAGAAAGAAAGAAAGAAAGAAAGAAAGAAAGAAAGGAGGAAGGAAGGAAGGAAGGAAGGAAGGAAGGAAGGAAGGAAGGAAGGAGGAAAGAAAGAGAAAGAGGAAGAGTAAAGTCATGAATCATTAACTGTCAGGGCAAAAAGGTCCTTCTGAGAATCTCTAGTTCAAGCTCTTTATTTTTTATCAGTAGGGACAGGAAAGGGGCTTTCTCTGGCCACACGTATAATGAGCACATGGCCAGGTGTTACAAAGAGAGCTCTGTTTGGGAGACTGTGAGAGCAGGTGACAAAAGAGTGATGAGAGAGAGAGAGATGCTCCTGGGAGATGGACCAGTGGCCTTCATCACCTTGGTAACACACTCTTTGGTGTCCTGAATGGCAGCATCTTAGCCAAACACTTGTGCCCCCACACTGCCCTGCTGTACAGGGCTCCCCCAACCTACCTCCAAGGGTCAGGGACCCTAACCAAACCTACCCACCTCACCAATCCTGCATCAATCAGCTTTTAGACAGGAAGATTTGCAATGCCTGTGAGGCAAAAGGAGATGCAATGTTCACCAAAGAAATACAAGAAAGCACTGTCGGCTGTGTGAGCCTGTGTGTGATGCCCAGTACAGCAGCAGTGGCTATGTGGAGAGGTACAGCAATGGTCCTTCAGCAGCAGAACCACTTAAGGGATGGAGGAAGAGGATGGGCCACACAGGACCCTCAGGGAGGGGAAACATTGACATTGGAATCTGACAGTAATACTCAGTCAGTTCGAGAGCTTCGGCTCATTACGGCTACCCAGGCCTTGAATGTCCTCAGAGGCAGCTGGGCCAGGACTCCCAGCCTGATGAGCACAGTGCGCTCAGGGAGAGATGGAGAGAGTTAGTCAACCTGCTGTGTGCGCCTGCCCTCTCAACTATGAGAGGGATTAAAAGGTCATTTTTCTTAATTACTTCGAATGCACTA